>NC_080162.1:198455487-198755487 GCF_950295315.1 Erinaceus europaeus
AACAATTTTCTCTTTGAATGTAAAACTTTTATAAATAAGATTGTAGGCAATTCTTGGAATCATAAATTTGATTTTTATGACCACGGAAAAGTAAGAAACCAAAACTAGGAAGTGTTTCCACTTACTTATTTGTCTCAAAAACATTCTATTAACAAAATAACTCTGAAGTTAGAAGTTTCAGAGATAAGAACTTAACCTTCATAGAAGCCATGTGTCTGATATAGTCCCTTTGCTTCTTGATGACACATGCCTACCCCTATATGAATAGTTCACCAATCATTACCTAATAAACAACTGCATAGAAGGCCTACATTGGAATATAAATAACTGGGTTCTTTAGAAGCAATGGGAAATATGATGTGTATAGAGAAGTTTGAACCAGAGGTATGGAGATTCCACATGGAAGAGAGGAAGAGCCACATTAGGTAGCTTGCAAAGAAAGGCTCAAAGTGAATTTTAGATCTGATTAAGCAAAGCAATGGGAAGAACTCAGAAAACCACTAATATATACAATACCTGTCTCAGTGTACTTGTTCTTTTAATTTCCCAAGAGTGTTAACTTCCTGGTGTTAATAAACTCAAGCTTGAGATTTCTTATTTATAGAAATGGGAGAGTAGATTAAACTAAATTTATTCCAATAAAAAATGAGAAAACTGGTGTATAAGTTCTTTATACATTTCATAGTGCTATTTATTTATGTTCTTTTGCCAACATTACATTGTTTTTCTTTCTAAATATCCTCAATTATGCCACTCTTATAATAATATTATATTTATCATTATTTTCTCTTTATCTTAAAGCTCTACTTTATGACCTAAAGTTCTTAGAGTAACTAACTAAAATTATAATCCCACACACCACTTTCTTCCATGTTATTTCAAATTTCTATAACTTGTACAAAAAGTAACAGAGCAACATATGGTATCACATAGTAAGAACACAGAAATTAATATCAACTCCTAGAGGACCTGACATATTCATACTGATCTTAAAGGAGAGCTTATCCATTTGTATAATGGAAATAATAGCCAGATTAATTGGATGAAATGGATGTGAGGAGAGTCCTGAACTCCAGTTATTCAAGATAATACTAATATTATTCCTGATTCATTTACTTGTAGAGTTAGAAAATTGTCTCTTAATGGGTCTGAAGATAATATAATGCTATTTAATGTACTCTTAGCAGCAATTTATTAAATAGAACTTGGTGGTAGTGACCATGACATTTGAAAGAAGTGCCTGACCCAAACAAGGCATACTCTCGTCTCCAGTCAATAACCCCAGAAACACAGCATGAGGAATAGAAAAGACAACAGACTGCAAATGTATATGTATCTTATGAAAAAATGTATTCTCTACATGAAGATTTTCCTGAAGAACAAAGCATACTTATGAATAAAATAGGAGGACATATTATGCATATATAGTTTTTCAAATTTATATTTATAAAAAGGAAACATTGACAAAAATATAGGATAGAGGGGTACAGCTCCACACAGTTCCCATAACCAGAACTCCGTATCCCATCCCCTCCCCCGATAGCTTTCCTATTCTTTATCCCTCTGGGTGTATGGTCCCAGGGTCATTATGGGATGCAGAAGGTGGAAGACCAGGCTTCTGTGATTGCTTCCCCGCTGAACTTGAACATTAGCAAGTCGATCAATACTCCCAGCCTGTCTTTCTCTTTCCCTAGTGGGGCGGGACTCTGATGAAGCAGGGCTCTAGGACACATTGGTAGACTCATTTGCTCAGGGAAATCCAGTTGGCATCATGGTAGCGTCTGGAACCTGATGGCTGAAAGAAGAGCTAACATATAAAGCCACACAAATTGTTGATTAATCATGAACTCAAAGGTTGGAATATTGCAGATGAAGATTTGGGGATTTCTGTTTTGTAGATAGTTAGTAGGCCTAATTTAGTAATATTTCAAAGGGCCCATGACTATCCTAGTTTTTTATTTTTATTCATTTTTTTTATTTATGAGCCTGACATATGATATGCAGGTGGATCCAAATTATTGTCCAGGGATATGATTCACGGCTGGAAAAAGGGCTAGAAAGCTGGGCCAGGGAAGAGAGTAGTTCCCTAATATGGGAAAGGTGTATGAAATTTGTTGACTTTAAATCCCATGGATTTGATCTGGGGCCCATAGTTATAGACCAGGTCCCATAAGTTACAGCATATGTATATATGTATCCATAACTTAGGGCAAAAGTGCCCGATAGTCTGCAGTGAGTCAATATGTGCAGCAAACAAGTAGAAAGACCTAAAAAGACGCCAAAAAGTTCCTATTGAAATAGTTTCTACTTAGACTTAGATACCATCTTCACCTACTTCCTATTACACTTCCCTCACTCACTCCAAAGCTAACCTTATCAAAGTAAGGACTGCAAAAGTTGAATAAGGGCAAGAAACTGACATATTTTAATGATGACTCTTTAGTTACTATCAGGCCACCCCATCATCTGGGGCCTAGTCAGGGAGACCTGAGATTCACAAACAGACATGATGGGCCTAGACCTTGAATAGACCCCTCTCTCTCTCTGTTGTCACTGGTCATCTATATCAGGAACAACATAATGGACCCCTTTGTGGGCCCCCATAGGACCTTGCCCTCAATGTAGATCAACAATGGTAGGGAATGTTCCATTCTCCGAAGGGAGGCTGGATAACATACTCTATCTACCATCTGAAGAACATGAGTCCTGAAATTGGGGCGGCTTGGAACGTTCCTACTCATGACCACAGAATGAGAGCTCAGATCTACAGGGATGCACAGGTCACATAGGCTCATATGCATATAATTTTAATTATATATACATGATTTTCAGCTTACAGAAATGCTAACATAGTATTATCTATGATTTCTCTATATATAACTGTCTATTGAGTAAATGGCCTTTATATATTTTCTTCTATTTCTTAAAAGAAATTCATCAAATATTAAGCATTATTGCTAATCCACATTTTGTATACTAAATCTTAGAAAATTTAACAATCTTTATGAAGTTATAGTTAAAAAATTGAGATATGAAGTATGATTTTTGTATGCCCCCATTATCTCTCTCCAAATATTAATTTGTTTGTTCTCATTCTATTTTTCATACTAAAACTATTTCTGCCATCATCATGAATATCAATTCTATTAAATATCTTTTCCCAAGTGGATGACATGAACTTTATTTCACTTCCCTGTGATCAACCTACCAGATGACTATATTACTATTATTATTATTTTGTTGTGCTCAGGACTTCAACACTCAGGGACAAAGATTTTTAGTCAGAAAGACAGAAAGAGGAAAGGACACTGCAGCATCAGTTTTCCTCTTTCTTTTCTTTAGTTTTAATCAAGTAACTTCACACGAACCCTCATCTACTTCTTAGTTCACCATACCCTCACAAAATTCAGTTGACTCTAGGGGAAAATATTAACAGCCATGTTCCACAAAATAGAAATTTGAGCAATATCACCTGTTTCATAGTAGTGGTCAGGGTTGAAAACAAGCAAGTCAATAATTGTTTGTGTATAGCCCTGAACCTTGCCAATCAACACCTTGCTAGTCAGACACACTAACCTACTCGTTGGTTTTTGTTTCCCTTTTTCCCTTTTGGAAGGACTGAAAGAAGAAAGGAAGATGAAGAGAGAGAGAGGGAGATAGACACCTGTAGACCTGTTTCACCATTTGTGAAGTGTCCCCTACCCCAGAGGTAGGGAGAAGGGCCTTGAACCCAGATCCTTGTGAATGGTAACATGAGGTCAACTGGGTGCACCACCACCCACCCTCAGTCCTGACATATTTATATTACAGGCTCATACTTCTACAAATATGATACTGGGCGGTAGCACAGCGGGTTAAGCGCAGGTGGCAAAGCGCAAGGACTGGATCAAGGGTCCCGGTTCAAGCCCCCGGCTCCCCACCTGCTGGGGAGTCGCTTCACAAGCAGTGAAGCAGGTCTACAGGTGTCTTTCTCTCCCTGTCTCTGTCTTCCCTGCTCTTTCCATTTCTCTCTGTCCTATCTAACATGACTACAACAATAAAACAACAAGGACAACAAAAAGGAATAAGTAAATAAATAAATATTTTAAAAATCTGATACTACCCAACACTCGTCACCAGAGTTTCAATAATCCTCCATCCAAAGCTGTTTGAGCCCCTCCACTTTCCTCCTCTGTTATCATAAATTCTATAAACAGAATCCAAAGGGTTTATTGTTTTTGTGTTTGTTCCTTTGTTTTATTCCCTTATATTCCACATAAATGGATTCATCATTATTGATTTCTCTCTTTTTTTTGGCTTGTTTTACTTAGAATATTCTCCTAATCTAAGTAAAACAAGTATGCTCTCTGGGGAGTCGGGCTGTGGTGAAAAGCGCAAGGACCAGCTTAAGGATTCCGGTTCGAGCACCGACTCCCCACCTGCAGGGTATTAGCTTCACAGGCAGTGAAGCAGGTCTGCAGGTGTCTGTCTTTCTCTCCCCTTCCCTGTATTCCCCTCTTCTCTCCATTTCTCTCTGTCCTATCCAACAACAACAACATTAATAACCACAACAATGTTAAACAACAAGGAGAACGAAAGGGAAAATAAATAAATGAATATAAAAAATTAAATGCATCATAAAAAAAGAATAATGCTCTCATGCTCCATCCATGCTGCAACAAATGGAAATAGTACATCTTTTTTTTTTTTTTTTTTTTTTTTTTTTAAGCAGAGCACTGATCAGCTCTGGCTAGTGGTGGTGCAGGGGATTGAATCTGGGACTTTGGAGACTTAGGTATGAGAATCTCTTTCATAACCATTGTGCTGTCTACCCCTGCCCACATCTTTCTTTTTATAGATTAATTATAAATTGTGTATAATTCCTCATCTTTTTATTTTTATTACTGATTTACAAGATTATAAGATAATTGAAATATACTTTTATACCACTCCCACCTCCAAAGTTCTGTTCCCCCCACCCCCTCCAATAGTAACCAGGATAGTTCACCCTAGGGGATAAATATGGGTT
The DNA here is from genome assembly GCF_950295315.1 of Erinaceus europaeus. NCBI lineage: Eukaryota > Metazoa > Chordata > Mammalia > Eulipotyphla > Erinaceidae > Erinaceus > Erinaceus europaeus. Next base: position 198,460,496 of record NC_080162.1, read on the forward strand.
GAAAGTGGTGTGTGTGGTGGAAATATTTATTATGCCTATTACTTGCCATAACGGATGAACAAAATGGTAGCCAGGGCCATATGGGTGTGATTAGCAGACCATAATTTAGCATAAGATGTAACCACAAGGAAAATAATTAACTGTAATAATTCAAAATCTGAAGAACTATTTAAGTGACATTTTGCAGAAGCTGTTCTCTTTTGGGATCTGTGCACATGGTACCTTGTCTCTTTAGGAATGCAAGCTGATTTCAGAGAAGGGACTTATGGTAGAAGGTGACACATTCCTTGTGCCTGCTACTAGGCTTGTGCTCTGTCACCTACCCTCAGTGTAATTTTTATTTTATTTTACTTATTATCTATGCCTCCAGGGTCATTGCTGGCACTAAGAATTCACTGCTCCTGGCAGTCATCTTTTTCCATTTTTTATTGGACAGGACAAAGAAAAATTGAGATAAGAGGGGGAGATAGAGATAGAGAGAGGCAGAGAGACATCTGCAGACCTCCTTTAATGCTTGTAGAAGGTAGCCAGAGGCTCAAACTGGGATCCTTGAGTGATTCCTTTCAGTTTGTACTATGTGTGCTTAACATGGTGCACCACTGCCTAACTCATGTAACTGAATTTTATTTACTGGCCCTAAAACCTGAATGTCAGGCCTCTTCTAGAAACCAAATGGAACCACTATTTTGAATGTGTGTGTGTGTGTGTGTGTGTGTGTGTGTGTAATGTATTTGAATTATCTATGTTCTATATATGGGTGACATCCTCCTGTAGTTGCTTTTGATTTCCTTTCATACTTCACTATGACTAATCACCATCATTTTCATCCATCTTGCTTCAAACTATGCTACTTCTTCTTTATATAAACTTTCTTAAACATGTATTCATACAAGAAATATAAAAAGCAATAAGGGTCCACAGTTCAGTGGGAAGATCACTGTAATATTACTGTGCTACTTGTCCTAATGTGGGACATTGTGGATAATGAGTTGTAATGTAACTGAATGGGACATATCAAATTGTACTCTAGACATTTTTACCAAGGATCAAGAAACAACTTGGTATTTGAGGCTACTCTATATCACTTCCCAGAAAATAGATGCAAGGAATGATAAAGTAGCCATTATTAAGCAGGGCTTAAGTCTCAAGCCCCAATGTGGAAAACAGTACACTCACCTAAGCCATTTGTTACCTTTCTTTTGCCTTAGCTAAGAAAGTTTAGGTGCCAAAGAAATAGCCCACCATGTACAGAATGTGTATTGTCTTAGGCATGATCCAAGTTCAGTTCTCAGAACCACATGGATAGTGTATGGTACCATGATGTTTTCGACGGGTTATGTTGTTTTCACCGGGCTGGCTTCACGGGCGGGTAACAGACGGGACTCATGGCTGGGTTGTACGCAGTATGTTTTTATTCATGCAGGACGCAGCACAATCTAAGCCGAGCTAAGCTAAACTCAAGTACCCTAAAACTCACAATGCTGTCTTTATATATACTTGCCAAGTAAGGTGGAAACAGGATGTGACATAGATAGGGTGGAGAGAAAAGTGACTGGTGAAAATCAGAGTGTGACAAGGAGGGGGCGGAGCAGGCAAGAATCCTATCACTGAACCACCAATGCCCTGGAGGGAGGGTGGTGCTTGTTAACAGTGGTTATGTAAATAGAATAGTGTTAAGCAGGGGGGATTTAAACCAAATGAAACAGAAGGGGTCTCATGCATACCAACAGTACCAAAGAAAGCTCTGGTGTTATTCTCTCTCTCTCCTCTCTGTCTCTCTCATACATATATATGAATGCACATACAAGAATGAAAGAATCCTGAAGTCATGTGAATATAAAACCACAGCTTCACAAAAAAATTGCTGATAATTTTTAATAAAGCAAATTAGTTTTTTTCATAATTATTAAACCAAATAATCAAATTTCACCACTCTGATGCAAAAACTCAGTCAAAATCAAATAGCATCTGTCAGTTTTGCTGGCTTATCTCAGGTGCACAACAGCCTGAGAATTGATCTGTTACATCAAATGCAGAAGGGTGTCATCATTTTCTACCAGCTTATCTGATTTAAGCAGCAGATCTGGTCCTAGCAGTAGACTCTGGAGAGAAAAATAAGGAAATGATAGGTAACTTCCACAGACGAGTTAGCCAATTTTGGTTGCGCATCTTCAAGTGTCTTTTATCTCTTAGATGTGTACAGAAGAAGTACTGAAGAAAAGATGGAGACTGTTATGGTTCAAAGCTGTCAACACACACAGACTTCTTAGGATATACATAGATAAGTTTTTTTTCCTCTACCCTATCTCTAGAAAAATACAGCACTCATAAGAATCAAGAAAGGAGCCAACATTTCAGAAAAGCCAAGGAAGAGTTTGAAATTCTTTTACCTCTCTTCTCATTATACCAACAGCACCCAACACAAGAACACAAACTTCGACTATGGAATTTTTGTTGTTGTTGTTGTTATATCAGAGCCTTAATGGTTTGCACTAAAGTTGTTAGTACATTGGTAGTTTCTTTTTAATTACTTAATTAATTTGTTATCAGATAGAGATGAAGAAATTTAGAGGTGAGTGAGCAATAGAGAAGGAGAGAAAAAGAGAGACACCTGCAGCCCAGCCTCAACAATTGTGACGCTTTTCCCCTGCATGTGAGAACCACGGCTTGAACCCCTGTTCTTGAACAATGTACTGTGTGTGCTTAACCAGTTGCATCACCAAGTAGGCCTTATTGGTACAATTGCTTATCTTACCAAAATAGGATTCTACAAAGCACTCTTATCTTCCCCCACCCCAATTAGGCCCATCATCTTGTAATAGGATCCAAAAGCCCTACCCCTTCTACCCTACTCCAAGTCCTTCTTTGCAAGAGTTCTTTGCTTTGAGGTAATATACAAAATGAGTCCAAGTTTTACTTTATGTTTCTCCTTTCTGTTCTTGTTGAAGTTCTTTCGGTGAGTGAGTTCATCCCATATTCATCCTTCTCTTTCTAACTTATCTCACTTAAAATGATTTCATCAAGTTCCATTCAAGATGAGATTAAGAAGGTGACTTCATTAACTTTATAGCTTAGATTTCTCAACTTTATTAGTCACTCATCTGTTGAGAACAACTAGATATTCCAAATTATCAAGGATACAAGCCTACTCTTTAGCACCTTCTAGGAAGCCAACTCTGATACCAAAAACAGACAGAAACAAAACAACAGCAATAACAAATACAACTAAAAGCCAACACAGTACCTCTGATGAGCTAAGATATTGAACAAAATTCAAGCCAACTAGATATTGCTATACATTAAAAGATTGTACATCGTGATCAAGTGTGACTTATCCCATGGATGCAAGGCCAGTTCAATACACATAAATCAATGAATATGATGCACATGTTAACAGAAGGAAAATCAATAATCATATAATTGTTTGAATAGATGTAGAGAAAGGCTTTGAGAAGATTCAACATAGTTTCAGGATCAAATAATATAAAAATTAATAATAAATGGAAAGTTTCTAAATCTAATTGAATATACATATAGTAATTGAAATTGTTTATATATTATACACTAATATATATATATATATTAAGAAATAGAAGATTCTCCCAGGATTTGACTGGAGTTCAACAAATAAGAGGTTTATTACATTACAGATTATTAAACTGTTATTAAAACTATGGCAGCAAAATTGGCAGAGATTGGCTAGTCATGATGGTAGGGCGTCTGTGAGTCTTCCAGTTTTTTTTTAATTACCAGTGCTTGTTAAATGTGTTCAGATCCCAGGGAAAAGCATTATGGTGGATTCAAGGGAGAAGATGAGAAGGAACAGCAAGTGATTTCAGACACTCACTTAAATAACTTTATATATACCCACAATCCCTTGTAGATTTGCATAAGTCTGCTTTATGCTTGTCAGGCTGTCATCCATATGCCATATATACATATAGTGGAGAAGCAATTACATAAGCCCAGACCTTCCACTTTCTGCACCCCATAATAATCCTGGTTCCATGCTCCAAAAGAAATAAATAATAAGAAAGCTTCCAGTGGAGGGGATGGGATATGAAATTTTGGTGATGAGTATTGTATGACTTGTACCCCTCTTATCCTACAAACTTGTGGATCATATTTAAATCAATTAAAAATAAAATTTAAAAAAAATCCTAAAGAATCTAGCAAGAAGGTCGTGGAAATCATTAACTAATGTTGTAATGTGGCTAGTTACAAAATTCACACACACACACACACACACACACACACACATACACACGCACACACACACACAAAATCAGTGGCATTCCTCTAAACAATAGGAAGTGAAAATTCAGAAATCAGTCCCATTTACTATAGTAGCAAAAAATGACCTTTCAATTCTTGATCAGGACTCAATTTGTTTTCTTATCTGGAAGCTTAGGTTTAACTGTTATTGTTGCTTACTGAGAATATACACCCCTGATTCCGGAGCTAGGCCAAGAATAACCACATTCAAGCATCGCAGTTCTTCTCATCATGAGCACAACACCCTAGAGCAGATTTCTAAGGGCTCTGACAACTTGAATTACTGTCTTTTCCTACTCAGCTGCCTGTGACTGCACTTACAATGAAATTACTTTAAACAATGTCATGCCTCTTTAGTTACAGACACAGCTTACAGGACCTCATTCACACCCCAGTGACAACATAAGAGATGGAATGTTGAATCCAGAGGCAGGGAGCTGGGAGTTCTTGCTGTTGCTCTGTAGCTACTGCGTAGATGACCTTGGCAAAGTCATTTCACTTCCCTTATCATAGCAAATGAAGGATTGAGCTGAACCAGAGAAGCTTTATGACTCTTTCCAATTTCTAACTCACTTTAACATTTGCAGAGTTTCTACTATGTTGCAGTCACTGTGCTAGACAGTTCCCAGCTGTGTCATTTATTTTTTATTCCATTGAAAACTAGAGTCGGGTAATTTTCATGTAATTTTTAGTACAAAATTACTGGACTGGGAGCTGCAAGCCTCAGTTTCTGCTTACAGCTCCATCATTAAATTTTTGTGTGATTTTTACAAAGTTACATCAGTCATCCGGTTATTGTTTCTTCACTTGTAAATGAAGAAAGAAGTACCAGGATTATGTTGAGGCTTGGTCACCAGTCTGGAAGTATAATTATGTCTCACAGCATTCTTGGAATAGTCACGTACTGACTGCGTATTCTTGCCAGGTGTTTGGATAAGAACTATAGTACAGTGTAAAATAATTTTTCTAGAAAGTTAGGAAGTTAAAGAGTGATGGTAAGTTAGAATTCAACTTTGCCTTGTTCAGAAATATTACCCCTGATACAGTCAGATATTTTCTTTTCCTGGAATCTCAACATTTTCCTAGTAGATGGTCATCACACAACATGGAAAAAGCTGCTTTATGTATCTGGCTTCTTTCAGGTTAGAGGCACTTAGGACAGAGTTTTTAGCTTTACAGTTCTTCTGCAGGTTCTATAACTAACTAGGTGGAAAATCAAAGTGTATATTAGTTGTTTTCCACTCTATATTATTTTACTCCAGGTAAATTTGCTCACAATATAAAAGGCAGTGGACAGTCCCCATTAGAGAAGACCCTAGTGTACTTTACTTTAGATAATGCACCTAATAAAGTATAGACAAATGTATTTTATTTGGATTTCTTACTTTGAATTCTATAAAGAAAATAACTCATCCCCTCTCTCTTTCATGGTAGATATGCTTAGCTTTTGTTGCTTTCCTGATGTGAATCTTAATTATATAACTTAGTCAAATAAGGTGATGCCAAACCTAGGCCAACAAAATAGCTCATGTGTGTAGTGAGCTGCTTTGACCTCTGTGTGGCCCAGGTTTGAGTCAGACTCCCACTGCATTCAAGGAATCGTCAATGTTATAATCTTTTTTACTCTCTCCCTTTGCCTCTCTGTCTCTATTGAAAAGTTATTATATATGAGTAAATCTACTGTGATCAAAGACTTTAACTGTAGTTTCTCTCTTGGACTCTGCAGTTACTAAGGAAAACCATGTCATGTTTACCAGTGTTAATAGAATGAGAGGCATGGTAGACTTGGCAGTCCATTTTGGAAGGTGCCTTTGCACGACTCAGCTGGATTCCATACCACACTGATGTTAAATTTAGGTGCTATGGTGAGTTACTTTCTCGACCTCTGTCTTTCTGACTCTCATTCTACCTGAAAATAATTGTTCTGGAGTGATAAATCCTCAACAATGACAAAAGGAATAAAGGAATGAGAGACATATGGAGTAAATGGCATAATTTTGCAACTATTGACTAGATTAATCAATAATTAGCTGACACACAGATTCCTAAAAGGAACATGTGTATGATTTTAATTTTTATAATTTGTCTTAATAAGATGGAAATATTGGCAATAACACAGGATAACAAGGGTGCAATCCCACACAGTCTCCACCACAACAACTCTCTATTTCAACCCCTCCCTTGATAGCTTTCCTATTCTTTATCCCTCTGGGAGTATGGACCCAGAATCATTATGGGGTGCAGAAGGAGGAAGGTCTGGCTTCTGTAGTTGCATGGAGAATACATACATTTTTGTTTAAATTCCTTGTGTTTTGAGCTAATTTATTACATGCACCATAGACACAGAAGATGACCGATGCATATAGGAGATCACACATAAATACTTACTTATCTCTTCCCCCATCCGTTCTTTCACTGTCCTCATTTCCTTATTGCTCATCACTGGAGTTTCAACTCTCTGATTCCATCTTTCTACACAGAAAGAAACAGAGACATGGAAGAGACCACAGCATTGGATCTTCCCCAGGGTGGTGAGGGAGGCAATGTAACCTAGGTAACATCAACTGCAAAGTAGGCACCTTTCCAAGTGAGCTGTCCTGCTGAATTTTGAACTATTTCTTCATACAACTTGTGGCTTCTGCATTCTTTATCTCTCCAGTTTTTAAAGACTATTTTTAATCTAGGAAATAAAATGAAAAAACAAAGAAAGTTTAGGGACTATGGTCCAGAAATAAACAAATAATAATAATCACTAGGTTGATAGAATGCACAGTCTGAGGGAGAAGGCAAGTAAGGACACTAATAAATACAACAGAATGTGGTGTGTGCTTTGAAAGACTGATATTATGCATAGATAGGGTCTGAGGGGTCACCTATAGGGAACCTAAGCAGATACAGAGTTTAAGTGAATTCAGTAAAGGCTCTAAGGAGACTATTATATGTAGGTTGAGTTTCAACATATATAAATAATGGGAATGGACAGTGAGTAAAGTTAATGACTCAAAGGTCACATAATACATGGATTTGTGGCATACAGAAAACAACTCATACTTTGAGAAAAAAACACTTTATTTTAGTAGGACAGGCATCTAGAAAGCTTCATTTCTGGAAGTATGATTCTTATAGACATGAACACTTTAGTTTTCACAGTTCCTGGAATTACCTACTATCCACTCAGCTAACAACTTATACATTTTTTACTAAACTTCACATGAGACTGTTCCCAATTCCACTTTGTTTGGAGGCCGTCAAGATTTTGCAGCTCTGTCATTTGAGAGAGAATTTTGTATTGTTTTGTAGACTTTAGGAGTTGAGAATTTAAGTCTTAATGTTCTCCTGTGCTCTGATGTTTCAGTCCCTTCCTCTGGGGGAAAAAAAAATTCTAGAGATACTTATACCCCTTCACTATCGCCGAGATAAATAAACCACTTTGAATTATTCATAATAACTCAGCTTTGTTCTCAGAGTTTCTGTGTTTTCTGTTCTCTCTTCTTAGAAATATTTTTCCAAGACAGAGACAGTCTGGGGGGCAGGAGTAGACCTGTCAATGTCCATGTCCAGTGGAGAAGCAATTACAGAAGCCAGAACATGCACCTCCTGCACCCCATAAAGTCATTTGATCCAGACTCCAGAAGGGAAGGCGTAACAGGAGGGAAGAAATAACAGGGTGGGGGGAGATAACCAGACAGCTCTAAACTCCAACTCCATCAGAAGCAGTAACAGGGGTAGGTGGGACATAGAAAGGAAGAGAAGTCAGGACCATGAAAAAATGGGCAAAATAGATAAATATAAATATGGATGGTTATAGGAATAATAGCCGACCCATATCTGTGATCTTTGGGAAACTACTGCGGTTTTCAATGTCTATAAATTAGGGCAAAATATATACCTGAAAGCAATGTGCACAATAATCTTTGGTGATGGTAGTGGTGTGAAATTACAACCCTGTTATTTCATAATTTTGTAAATCAATATTAAATCACTAATAAAATAATTAAGGTTAGTTTAAGAAAAGAAATCTGTTCCCAGGAGTTTTGTTCTTTCCTTAATGATTAGAACTCGGATGAATTCTAACTTGAACATATTTCCTGACGAATCATATAAAGTATGCTACAAAAATAACTTTTATACAGCTCCACATTACAAATATACATCTTTATATTCTCTCCCTCTCTCATATAGTCAATATAATTGTAATTGGCCTAAAGGTTTATAATCGTAACACCTACATAAACCACTGGGAAATAATAATTTCCTCTACACACAGACATAAACATTAAGTCTGAGGACACAGAATCAGTTCAAAAAGTTAAATCTATCAAAAGCAATATTCCCTCATAATGGAATGAAAATGGTCATAAAATTCTGAAGCAGAATGTGTAAAGAAAGGACAGGGATTGGAAGGGAGGCCCAAAGAGGCAGGACATGGTCCAGAGGGTAAATCATGTAGACAGTTATCTCTCCCATTAATACATCACATTTCATTGTGCGGATGATGGAGAGTCTTTGAAGGGTATATTAATCAGGGTTCTTACTTTTAAAATACAATCAATCTTTCTATTTTAAACAGAAGAAGAAATATTTATTAGGTGAGAGAACTCACAGAACCACTGGAGGAGTCAAATGTCCTGGGAATAATGGTTCTTAGCTACAAACACACTATAAATCCATCACAAATCTTAACTAGGACGAGAAAGAAGAAAAAAAAAAAAAGAAAACTACTGCACAAGCACATCTGGGCAACTGTAATTCCTTACATGAATGGGGACAATATATAAATATAAATATAGATGGTTATAGAAATAATAGCCAACTCACATCTGTGATCTTTGCGAAACTACTGTGGTTTTCAAGGTCTATAAATTAGAGCAAAATGTATACCTGAAAGCAATAGTGTACAATAGTGTTTGGTGATGGTAGTGGTGTGAAATTAGACCCCTGTTATTTCATGATTTTGTAAATCAATATTAAATCACTAATAAAAACAATTAAGGTTTCAGAAAACTCTATCTTCTTTGTAGAACCTAGCATCTTCATCAAACTTTAACTTAGAAATATAAGGAGGTTATTCCTTTCGATTCCTCAGTAAACGAGTGTGCATACATTTAGAAAGACTTTGTGTGAATGCTAAATGAACCAGTCAGCCTTACCTCCCACCTGGAGTTGCCCTTCAAAAAATGAGTCTTTTCAGAAAAGAAACTTCGAAGACCAGAAGAGGATTCCAGAGGAGAGATTTCTGCCTTGGATGGATGGGGATACCTACTATCTCATAGTCAAACAGTAGCATTTTTTTTAAGTTTAAATATTTGGCAGGGGGGCAGGAGGTTGCACAGTGGGCTAAGCACACATGACATGGAGAGCGAGGACTGGCATTTTGATTCTTGCCCTGGCTCCTCACCTGCAGGGGGGTCACTTCACAGACAGTGAAGCAGATCTGTAGGTGTCTGTTTTTCTCTCTCCTCCTCTATTTTCCCCTCCCCTGTCAATGTCTATGGAAAATTTATTTTCTTTGGGAACAAAAATGCTCTGGTGATTTAAATAGAAGGGAAATGGGAGTTTAAGAATTCACATAGCCCTCAAATCACAACGCTCTAGGACAGTCTTTTTTTTTTTTTCTATGTTCCCTCATTTACAACGCTTGTTCACATACTATCAAAGAGATTCTTTATTTTGTATATAGCTATCTCAAATCAGAATTGTACAATAAAGTGTGAATAGTAGAATCTGTACTTGAAAATGTCATATGAAAATGTTTAAATATAGGTTTTATTGTATTGTGCCAGTGACATTTTTCTGGTTGCTTTATTGTCAAAAATACATAAAATACCAATTTTGAGTTAAGGCAAAAAGTATGTAGGCCCTACATGTACTATATTGAAATTTGAGTCTATAATTAATTCCAGTTAATTTTTAAGGGAGATTTCAAGACTATAAACAGTTTAGTTGTCAAAAATCATAGGTTTCCTCCAGGGCATGTTAACATTTCACATAAAACAAATACTCCATTTTTGAGGAAAGACGGAATTTTTTTAATTGATATAATAATAATCAACAAGACTAAAGGAAGGATAAGAGGGGTAAAATTCCATAAAATTCCCAGCATCAGAATTCCCTATCCCATCCCCTCCACTGGAAGCTTTCCTATTTTTATCTCTCTGGGAGTATGGACTCAGGATCTTTATGTGATACAGAAGGTGGGAGGTCTGGGCTTCTGTAATTGCTTCTCCACTGGACATGGATGTTGGCAGGCTGATCCATATTCCCAGCCTGTTTCTTTCTTATCCTAGTGGGACAGAGCTCTGGGGTTCAAGGACATATTGGTGGGATTGTCTGCCCAGGGAAGTCAGGTTGGTTTCGTGGTAGCATCTGCAACTTGGTGGCTGAAAAACATTAAGATATAGAGCAGAAGGGATTGTTTAATAATAAGGAACCTAAAGGTAAGACTATAGCAGATGAGATTTAGGGACTCTATTTTGGAAAAAGCTAGAAAGTCTATTTTAGACATAATCCAAAGATCCCCATTCCCATGACTTTACTAATTTGTCCCTGAGCCTGACAGCTTACATGCACCAGGTAAAAGGTATTGTCGGGGGGTGATAGTGTCAGAATTGGGAATAGGATGATAATGATAATGATGATGATGAAGATGATAATGATTATCTTCTGATCATCAAAGACAGAAGAATTGACTTAGAATTAGACATTTGACCATGAGATACAGTATAAACTTTATGCTCATTTTACATTGAAGAAGCAGAATCAGAACTAGCTAAACAACTTACTAAAATGCATACACTTATGAAGTGACTGTGTTTGGATTCGAGCTTAAATATTTATCTTAAACCCCCCCTCCCCCAACACACACACACACATTCTATCATGGGATGGTAAAGTATGCAAACAAGAACACTTAACTATCCAGAAGGGTGCTTTGATAATATGGTCTCTGATATTCAGGAAAGCATCAAGCCCCACAAAGCCAACTGCTAAGTATCCAAGGGAATTGCTTGAAGCCAGGGAGCCTTTGATTCCTGAGAGCATCTGGACCGAAACATCATGAGCATTTTTCTCTGTCAGAGATATTTCAGAAGCCTGTTTATGAGCCACCAGCAGCCATGTCGTGCCAAGAATAAACCAGTGTGGACACCAATAGATTGTAAATGTGAATCCAACAGTCATCTCCATGATTTGTAATTATGCCATAAACTCACAGATACTATTGTTCCTCAGAGGGCTTTGGCAAATAGACAAGAGGCAATAGCAAAAGGTAGGATATGATATGAGGCAATAGAAACAAAAATCTTGTTCCAATAAATCTAAAGCACCTTATTATCAAGTAACATTATTTAAATAAAATTTGCCCTGAGAGGATCTGCTCAGATGGAAAATTATTACATGGATTCAAAAAGAAGGTTTACAACTGTGTAGGATTTAATTAACATCTAGGTAAAAGGTGTGCATGCTTTCTTTCTGATGCTTTCCATATTATATACACCAGTTACAGGACCCTGAATAATAGGCTTGCATTAGAAAATGTGAACATAAGGGAAAGTAGGGAGTTTGGTTACTACATCAAGAATGAAAAGGTGAATCAGAAAATAAGAGTTCAAGTCCTTGACTGGAAAGTAACTCTGAGAGCTACACAAAACTTCTTTCAGGTCTCTTTTACACAAAGGTGTCTTAGATTAGTCACTGAGATCAACAAAATAGTTTATATGGAAATAACTTATAAGAGGAAAAAATTATACTATTTTAAGTACCCTTTAAAGACATTTTTGGGAGTCAGCTGGTAGTGCAGCGGGTTAAATGCACATGGCACGAAGCTCAAGGACCAGCGTAAGGATCTGGGTTCAAGCCCATGGCACCCCACCTGTAGGGGAGTGGCTTCACAAGTGGTGAAGCAGATCTGCAGGTGTCTATCTTTCTTTCCCCCTCTGTATTTTCCCCTCCTCTCTCCATTTCTGTCTTGTCTAACAAAGACAACATCAATAATAACAACTACAATAGCAATAAAAAAACCAAGAACAACAAAAAGGGAAAATAAATAAATAAATATTTAAAATAAAAAAAGACTTTCTTGCAGGCTGAGGAGACAGTATAATGGCCCTGCAGAAGACTTTCGTGCCTGAAGCTCTCAGGGTTGAGGTTGAGTCCTTAGTACCACCATCAGCCAGAACTGAACAGTGCTTTGGTCTCTATTTTTCTGTGTATCTATCTCTCTGTTGCTAAAACTAAATAAAATATTAATAAAAGATACTTTAAAGACTTACTTGTTGACATATGCTTATATAGGCATCTTATACATCAGATGACCTCACTTACAGATGGAACTTAAGTAACAAGGCAAGAAAAGGGAAGTACTGAGAAAAATGTGGAATGAAGAAGGTTCATTATAGTTAAATAAAAGACTCTGGACTACAGAGAGATGGAATCAGATGAGAAGGCATCAGGTATGCAGAACACAATAAACAGAGACTGGGGTCAGTGATGGGTGTGGTCTGTGGACACCAAAAATGGGGAGATAAACTCTCCTCATGTATCTGTAACTGTTCTATAAACTATTATTTCCACAAGTAAATGATTTGGAAAATATAAATGATTTATTGATTTGTGAGAGTGACAGACAAATGAAAGGAAGACATAAAAAGGAAGGGTAAACACTCTCTGGCTTAAGGTGGTGGCAGGACCTTGGATCCCTCTGATACCTGGATTGGTGTTATACCAAGCTGAACTATGGCCTCAGTCCATCCTGGGACTCATTGAGCACCTTAATGTGTATCAGAATATTTAATTTTACCTTTTAAAATTTTCCTTAAAGTATATATATTTTTATTATTTTATTGAGGGTTGATGGTTCATGAACACACAAATACAGTTTCTCATCTCCTCATGAGAGGTGTCTGCTGAACATTCTCACCCTCAATTTAGGTCTTTTTCACCATCATCATCACAGCCCAACAACCTCTCCATCGCCACATGTACCTTATATTTACACTATTTAGGCTTAATTTTCTGTATAATGAAAAAGAAGTACGCAGGCATGTTTCTATATACAAATGCAGCTGACTGTGGTGCACTGATTACATACAAGTTCTAGTAGGAATGTTTTGATTATCTTAAGTCATCAATCTATGTCTAGTTAACTTGCATATATGTTTTCTCCTTTAAAGAGCTAAAATATTAAAGTCTGAAGTGAAATAAAGGCAAGTTTCTGATACTCATAAAGTTTAGGTGACAAGTCAGTGAGTATCAGAGCGATCCAAATAAATTCTGACTAAACATTTGATTTTTAAATCTTTATTGGATAGATGTTGGATAGTATGCCAGCTCCCCCTGGCTTCTGCTTAACCATATGCCTATATAGGGATAGATTTAATCCCATTCAAAGCTTTGGTCTATTTACATAAATCACTTTTACATTTACATAAAGCACCACACTCCCTCCAGGGCATTGGTGGTTTAGTGGTAGAATTCTCACCTGCTCCACCCCCTCTCCTTGTCACACCCTGATCCTCTCCTTGTCACACCCTGATTTTCACCAGTCACTTTTCGCTCCACCCTCTCTATATCACATCATGTTTCCACCCTACTTGGAGAGTATAAAAACAGCTGCTCTTCTGATTAAAGACACTTGGAACTTGCTTTCCGGCTCCGAGAGTTCCTGAGTGTATCTCCTGCAAAGCTAGTGCGGCACTAGTTCCTGATCCCTCTCCCACGCAGCAGCCTAGATCGGCTCCAGTTGAGTTCTCTCCAACCCAGAGAGCACTAGCTCGGGAAAAAGTACCCTCAGACTATCCCGGCAGATAGAGATAGCCAGAAATTGAGAGGTAAAGGAAGATAGAGAGCAAAAGACAGAGACGTCTGCAGTACTGCTTTACCACTTGTAAAGTTATCCCCTTGCCGGTGGGGATCAGGGACTTAAACCCAGGACCATGCATACTGTAACATGTGCGATCAACTTGATGAGCCACCACCCAGCCCACTTACTATGTTTTTTTCCTATCCTAGTCATTTCTTTCTTTTTTTTTTGAAAACTCAGTTTCTGAGATAAATTAGATCCATTCATTATTTTCTTACTTTATTTAAAGTCTATTGTGTCAGAGATGAGAATGGCTTTTTTTTGTAATCCACTAGCCAGAAGGATGGGATGCATTGGATCGACCTTCTCGTGGTGCATCCCGTTCAGTTTCCCATTCATTGGGGAAACTGACGATCCTTCCTAGCCGACTGAATCCACATGGATCCCAGTCACTTTCAAAGCCAGCAACAAGCAGCTCCTGACAGCTTTCAACCTGACGCTTCTTCTTCTAGCGTTTGCCCTTCTTCCGTCGCCAGTCAACAGCATCAGGTTGAGCCTGATGTAAAGTTTCGAGACCTCCTTTGAATCTGGAGAGGTGGCAGTCGTTGACTATGTGGGTCATTGTCTGTAGCCACAGGGGCAGTTTGGGTCGTCTCTGGCTCCCCAGTGATGGAACATAGCGGCGCACCGGCCATGGCCTGTTTGATAGCGATTGAGGAGGGCCCAATCATAATGTGCTAGGTCAAAGCCAGGTTGACGCTTGCAGGGGTCTGTGATTAGGTGTTTGTTCTTTACCTCAGCTGACTGCCAACTCTGTTTCCAAGAGTCTGGAACAGAGAAGTTCAGTGTAGGCGGAGTAGGGGACCAGATTGGGTGACGAGACGTCAAGCGTTGGACAACCTGACGCTGTTGACTGGCTACAGAAGAAGGGCAAACGCTAGAAGAAGAAGAAGCCAGAAGGATAATGTTTCATCCTTTCACTTTAAGTCTGTGTTTGTCTTGTTGGGTCAGGTTGGATTCTTGTAAGCAGCATATGGTTGAGTTATGTATTCTAATTGATCCTCCCACTCTGTGCCTTTTAATGGATGAGTTTAAGCCATTGATATTTATTGATATTATGGATTTAATGTATTGCAGTGTCATTATTCAACAATTTTTTGTTTGCTCTGATATATGGCAATTATTATGATGATGTTCTTGTTTATAAGAGGTCTTTTAGAACCTCTTTCAGGGCAGGCTTGGTGATTGTTATTTCCATTAACTGTTGCCTGCCTGAGGTTTTGATCCCTCCGACTAGTTTGAATGAAAGTCTAGCAGGATATATTATCCTTGGTTGAAACCCTTTTTCACTGAGGGTTCGATAGGTATGTTGCCCTTCTCTTCTGGCTTTTAGAGTTTGAGTGGAGAAGTGATGATAGTCTTATGGGTTTTCCCCTGTATGTGACCTTTTGTTTGTCTCTTGTAGCTTTTAGGATACTTACTTCTTTTCATTTTAACTATGATGTGTCTTGGTGTTTTAAGGTCTGGGTTGATTCTGTTTGGGACTCTCTGTGCCTCTTGAATATTCATGTATTTTCTGTTGTTTAGGTCTAGGAATTTTTCTTCTATTATTTACTCTACGATGTTTAGTCCCCCTTCCTCTCTTTCTTCCTCTGGCAGGCCAATTATATGAATGTTACTTCTTTTGAAATCATCCCATATGTCTCTGTTGTTGTTTTCAGTGTCTCTCAATGTTGTTTTTTTTTTAGCTCTTTTACCTCTTTTTTAGTTTTCTCTAGCTTATCCTCTGTCTGGCCGATTCTGTTTTCTAATTTTGTTAATCTGCTTTCCCTACCCTCAGCTTCTATCTTCAGTTCAGTTATAGTATTAGCTTGTTCTACTAATTGGCCTTTAGCTCAGCTATTTCAGCTATCGTTCTCTAATTACCTCGAGGTAGCTAGTATTTTCCTTGAGGGTCTCATCCATTATTTCCCTAATTCTGATAGCTCTTTCCTCCATAGTTGTCTTCATTTCTGTGATTATCAGTTTTATTATTGATTGCATACTTTTCTTATCTATGGTTGCTTCTGACTGATTTGAAGTTTCTTCTGTGCTCCTGTTCTAATTCATTGTGGTAGCAGTTTTATTTGCTCTTGATTTGACCATTTTTTTTTTTATTGATGTGGTTTGTATTCTCTGTTCTTTTGTTCTTCAGTTGTTGTGTTTTTAGTACAAGCCAATATAAACTAAAGTCTTTTCACAAATGCAGTCACAAACCTCAAAGAGTACAATAATAGCAACTGAAGCAAAGATTGGTGCAGTTCAACCAATAACAGTTAGCCAAATAACACCTCCAGTCCAAGAAAAAAGAAAGAACAGGAAAAGAAAGGAAAGGAAAAAGAAGGGAATGGGGGGAAAAGGCAAAGCAATAATAGACAATTATGCATGTCTACTGTCCACTATAAATTCTAGAGATAGAAAGAGTAAGGTAAGGAGAAAAGAGAGACAGAGGGAGAGAAAGGCCATTCCGAGTCATATTTCTCCCATAAAATGATTCATAAACAAGTGTCAGTGAATTCAAAAAGCAAAAGAAGGAATAATAGGGGAAAAAAGAGCAGTAATAATAAAGAGATTTTTTTTTAAATTAGGTAGGAGAAGAGAATAATGAGGATTGTGGGAATAAAGGGAGAGAAACACATTCCTTGTACAATGGATAGCACAACCAGTAACCTATCAATGGAATAAGTAACAACAGTTAATTTTGTTCAACCTGAAGAGGAGGGAAAAGGGACACACATATATAATAAAATCAAATAAAGTAAAAAACCCTAAAATAAGTCTGAAGCTTGGACTGCTCCATATTGGCTACACACAGCCTGGTCCCCTTACTAAACAAAACAAAGCAAAGACAACAGATTATAAAAAGTATCAAAATAAATAAAGAAAGAAAAAAGAAAAGAAAAGAAAAGAAAAGAAAAGAAAAGAAGAAAACTCCAGCTAATTTAGCTAGTTTTTCCCAAGCAGGGCTGAGGGCCTGATAAGTCAGGCTTTCTGTCACTCAAATAGAGCTCCAGCCGCCTTCAAAAAAGAAAAAAGAAAAAGAAAGAAAGAAAGGAAGAAAGAAAGGAAAGAAGGAAGGAAGAAGGAAGGAAGGAAGGAAGGAAGGAAGGAAGGGAGAAATAAAGAAAGAAAGAAAGAAAGAAAGAAAGAAAGAAAGAAAGAAAGAAAGAAAGAAAGGAAGAAAGAAAGAAAGGAAGGATGAGCCTTGGAATGGCACCCCACCCCTGCTGGGCTAGGAATCTTGGTAAAGAAAGTAGCTATACAGGAAGCCTGCTAGGAGAAGCTGGCCAGCCTGTAGGGACTTGTTTTGGGATGAGGGGGCAGGGTGAATTCAGATACAGTCAAGGCAAGGATTTCCCTTTCCTTTGTCCTTTTGGCCTCTGTTTGCAAGCCCAAGAGTGGGTTATAGTTGTCTTTTTTGGTGTCACCTTGACCGTCCCTTGCTCTCCCTTATGGTGGTCAGAAATCCTTCCCTCTCCCAAGAGTCCCAGGTTGAAAGCTGCTATTTTCTAGAGCTCACGTGGGGTGCTTTCCCAAGTCACCATCTTGGCTCCCTGTCCCCCTTTCATTATTTTCAAAAGGTTCTCAACCTAATGGTAATACCATTACATAGGATTGGACAGATAATTCAGTTGGGAAGGTATTTACTTTCCCATGATATGACCCAAATTAGGTTACTGAACCCCATCACAGTAAGGCAAGTTTCATTGTCGTGGTGTCTCTCCCTGTTTTTTTGTCTTTCCACCTCTATCTCTCTGTCCTTCTAACTGAAAGAGTCAGTCTGGAGCAGTCAAGTTCCAACATGGACAAAGCAAATCTTTCCACAAGAAATAATAATCAGTTTAGTCTATGTGTTAACAAAGACATGCCAGAAACGAGTATAGCTTTGAACAAAGGTTTATATGGTCAAAAAAATTTTGCTCAACCAGTGTTCTGTGACTTTTCTTGCAGTTACCTAACTCCCTCTCTGTACCTACTTTAGAAAAATCCATGACTTAATAATGCATGAGGGAACATTACCTTAAGATATAATTATGCTTTTCCACAAATGACCTATGCAATTACACCAGAGTGGTGAACAGCAATTGCAGAGAGGACTTGGAACAAGTGCACAGGAATATAATGCTCTAAAATGATCCTCTTTCAATTTTCCTTCCCATAACTACATAAAAATTACATTTGCTTCTATCACCGTGATATGCAGTAAAAAAAAAAAAAAAGAAAGAAAGAAAAAGACCCAGTAGATTATCCACTTCATCTCCTTCTCCTAGGAAGGAAGTTATTTATTTATTTATTTATTTATTGTTGCTGTGATTTTTGTTTATTTTCCACTGGGAAAGGCTTTCTAAGGGACTGTAAGCTGATTATCCCAAGGTATCAGGTAATGACAAGAGAAAAAGATACTTCACCACTCAATATTTGGGATTTTTACTTTTTTAAAATCATTTTATTGGGAGGTAGTGGTTTACAGTACAGTTGTTGACACATATGTGTAGTCTGTCAACTTTCTCAACTTTCCATAACAGCTTCTTTAAAAAAAAATGAATTGCACCTCAAAATTAAGTCCTTTTTGTCCATCATACTGTGGAAACCCATTGATAAAGTCATGAATACACAAGGTTGTATCATGGCTAGACATGAGTCTATGAAGGCTAGACTAAAGATGAGAACATGAAGAAACCAAAGGAAAGGGTTGAATGAAAAAGTTTCCACAAATGTTGTTGTTAAAATAAATAATAAAAGATAAAAAAAAGAGGAATCAGGTGAACAGTTCAAACCTGGAAAGTCCTAAATTTTAGATAAGCATTCATTAGCTAGATATGGGATGCATTGGATCGACCTTCCCGTGGTGCATCCCATGAGTACCCATTCATTGGGGAAACTGATGATCCTTCCTAGCTGACTGAATCCACATGGATCCCAGTCACTTTCAAAGCCATTAACTGGCTAAGGAAGAAGGGCAAATGCTAGAAGAAGCTAGATATGAATATGACTGTGAAATCAGTGTGCATTTTTGTAGATATAATAAATTTTCACATTTATTAATAATATGAAATCTGATTCAGTAAACTTAGTATTAAATCATAAAAATATAAAAAGATTTTCAAGAAAATCAAAAAATAAAGATCAGGAAAGCTTCCAGTAGAAGACCTCTCATGTTGGGAACTGTGTGTAATTGTACACTTGTTATCTTACAATCTTGTGAATCATTAGAAAGTCACTAATTAAAAGTAGAATAATAAAAAAAACTTAAGAAATGATTTGATAGTTTATCATTATTGTATATGCATATAATATTAACTTCCGTTTGTCCGTGAACACAGATTTTAATTTTTATGTTTGTTTATCCATTTAATAAATACTCATGTGGGAAAAGCCTTTCAATGTATTTATCCACCTTAGTTCACTCAGTTAACCATTTTATAGGCAACAATTTAAAGAAAAAATTAATAATGTCAAAGACTGATGTTATTGGAATACAATATTTTTATCTGTGTTTTTTTTAAAAAAAAAACTATTATGGGGGCCAGGAAGTGATGCCGTCAGCTAAGTGCACCCAGGTTCAAGACCCTGCTCTCCACCTACAAGATTGATGCTTAATAAGTGATGAACCAGGTCTGCAGGTGTCTTTATCTCTCCCTCTCTATCTCTTCCAGCCCTCTCAATTTCTCTATTTTCTATAAAAAAAAAAAAAAAAAAAAAAAAAAAACAACCAAAAGGAGTCGTGGAATTGAACTGCCTACACCCAGTCTCAGCAATAACCCTGGCAGCAAAAAGCGAACAAACAAAGCTACTACGTGGCTTTAAAGAAATGCCATTTATGTTTACATTTCAGTTCTCTGTGTGCAAATGTATTTGCTTAAATTTAAATAAAACAAGAAAGAACTAAGGGATATACAGGTATGTCTTTTTTAAAGAAAAAAAAAACAATATTTTGGGATCAGTGATTGTTTGAAAATATTCAAAATCAGGTAAAGCTAGATCATGTCATGACTCAACTCTTTTTAAAGAAGTTTATTAGTAATTTTATATAGGGGTATAATCCCATACAGTTTCTACAACCATAGTTCTGTGTCCCACCCCATCCATTGAAAACTGCAGTAGTTCTCCCAATGTCACTGATATGGGCCTGTCTATCTATCATCTATCTATCTATCTATCTATCTATCTATCTATCTATCTATCTAT
This sequence comes from Erinaceus europaeus, assembly GCF_950295315.1. Taxonomy (NCBI): domain Eukaryota; kingdom Metazoa; phylum Chordata; class Mammalia; order Eulipotyphla; family Erinaceidae; genus Erinaceus; species Erinaceus europaeus. Next base: position 198,480,798 of record NC_080162.1, read on the forward strand.
CATCTATCTATCTATCTATCTATCTATCATCTATCATCTATTTTCTATCTATCATCTATCTATCATCTATCATTATCAATCAATCTATAAATATATATCTAATTTCTAAATGTTTTCTATTTTATAAACTATATATTTTATTTGACAGAACAGAGATAAACTGAGGAGGGGGAGATGAGAAAGGAGAGAGAGAGAGAGAGAGAGACCTGCAGCACTGTTTTACCACTTGAGAAGCTTTCACCCTGCAAGTGGGGACTGGGGGCTTGAATTGGTGTCCTTGTTTATGGTAATATGTACACTTAAGCAGGTGCACCACTATCCAATATATATAAATATATTCCCCCATTATTCAGTGGTCCTGCCCCTTCACTTCCTTTGTAAGTAACCCTATTTCCAGGGGTCTTTCCTGTTTTCCTCTTCTCTCTCAAATAGGAGAAATAATGCCTAGCTTCCTCTGAAAATCTTCTTTTCATTGATGGTATAATAACAAGATTCCTGGTGACAAATGCTTTGGGTCCTGGTGGGATGAGGATACAGATCCCTCAGGATTATTTCCCTATCATTTACCCTAGACAGATGATCGTAAAGATTTCCTACAGATATTTTGTATCTTTAGAATTGACATATGTATCTATCAACCATGAAAAATTATTTGGGAGCTAGCATAATGGTTATGCAAATGTATTTTATGCCTGTGGCTCTGAGGTGCCAGGTTCATTCCCCAGCACTACCACAGATCATAATTTGGCACAGATAAAGCACTGAACTCTCACGCATGAGGGCCCCAGTTCAGTCCCCAGCAGCACGTGTATCAGAGTAAAATCTGGTTCTTTCTCTCCTATCTTTCTCATAAACAAATAAACAAACAAACAAACAAATAAATAAATAAAATATGTTAAACCATGGTTGAGTAATGTTTTGGCATCTGTCATCTATTATATATACTCTATCTAGTTGATCTCTGTATCTCTCTTTAAAAATGAATAAATACAATATTAAAAAATAAAATAGTCTTTGTGTATGAGTTGTGGTAAAGGGTGGTTCTATATTTTTCTTTATGGATTTAACATTGACGTTTTTAAAAAAGGAAGAATATGGGAGAGGAATACAAATATAGTCCAGACTAAGGGGGTCTACTTATTTCTGGAAATTGTCATCTTTCGGCCAGCATTACAGTATTTCTGTCTACTCTGTTTTCAAAATGAGCAAGTAAAAGTCTATATAGAGAAGAGGATCATAATACATAAAATGACATGATTTCAATCACTGTTGATAAGTGTGAGTAAAGAAATTTTTGCTAACTACAATGCTGAGTGATAGTTAAGTATTTGAAGAGTTTATTTTTGTAACCCTACCCTCTTTAACTAGTGTTTTATTAAAACCTATTTTATAATAGCAATCTGAATTAGCAGATTGTTTTTGATATACTATTTTTTTTTGCTTTTAGGTAATTTCTGTTATTCCACAATAATTGAATTATAAATAAATAAATAAATAAATAAATAAATAAATAAATGGTAGAGGGGCCAGTCAGTGACATACCTGGTTAAGTACACAGTACACACACATTACAGTGCAGAAGGACCCAGGTTCAAGCCCCTGGCCTTCACCTGCAGGGGGAAAGCTTCATGAGTGGTGAAGTAGGGCTGCAGGTGTCTATTTCTTGCCCTCTCTATCTCCTCCTACCCTTTCAATTTCTATCCATCTCTATCCAATAATGAATAAATATAATAGTTAGTAATAAACAAGATGATAGGGCTATCGAGATAGCTCACCTGGGTAGTGTGCCTGCTTTGTCAAAAACACAGTCTATCTAGGCTCCAGATTGTCTCCTACCAATGCTAGAGAAAACCTCAGTGCTTTGCCACCGTTTTCTATTTACATCCCTATATCTATCTATCTAGTAAACATTGGGCTTGAAGCAATCTAGGTCTGGAAATTACCAAATAGTTCTTGAAGGTATTTGACTATGTCATGATACAATTCTGTAAATCAGAATATGAGTTTATTACTATGACTTACATACCTTCTTCACTGCTGTTAGTATTTTTAAACTTAATCTATCCTGAGACATATATCAAAAAGAATAATAATTCAGGTTGTATTTATTCTGTATTTAATGTATTCAGTAGGTTGTTAGATCTATTATTAACTTCTATTTTTTGGCTAAAATTAATTGCATTGCTGTGGAAAAAGCAAGAGGCAAGGTTTGTGTGGTTTCATGATACTTTATAGTTTATTATTATTTTTTCTTGTGATTACCATGATTTCATTGTTTAGGTTGATTTTTTCAGGTAGAATTATACAGAGTGAATATTCACTCTGTGAATATATAAGAGAGAGAAAGAAAGATACCATAGCACCAAAACTTCTTTTAGTGAAGTGGGGCAGGGCTTCTATCTGGGTCAGAGGAATGATAAGTCTTACAGGTGAGCTAACTTACCATTAATTATGCTTTATTGCAGTTGAATGTAAACTTAATACTCTTTTTCAGTCACTAGATTTCCATTTTATAAATAAAACTTATATATATGAAAGAAATAATAATCAGTGCATATCTGTGATCTTGGGAGATCTAATCCAAATGGTGTAGCAGTGTTGTAGGTGTCTGTTTCTCTCCGTCTACATCTACATCTACCACTTCCCTCTCAATTCCTATTTCTAAAAAAAAAGGAAAAAAAAATAAAGTAGAAAAAATAAACGAATGAAGAAAATACGGCCATCGTGAACTGTGGATTCCTGGTGCAGCTACCGGGCCCCGGTGGTAATCCTAGAGACCTAGGGCAAAAGAACCTTCCAGTATCCTTCTTAGAAATCATTTCTTCATTTATAGGTCACTTGGTTTTCACTGGATTTTCTGGAACTATTGTGACTCATCTCCTCAATTTGAGACATAATGGAAAATCCTTCCTAAACAACAGTGACACTGAAATCAATGTTTCCATTGGATGGTACCCAGTACAAAGGTGAACCTTAAGGTATTTGACTATGGCATGACAGACTTTTTTGCAAGTCAGAACATTATCTTATTACTATGTCATCTAGCACTACTCATGTAGTGCCTGAGATCCCAGGGCTATAGAAAACCAAAAAGTATGCCTTCCAAGCAGATCAATGACACAATTAGAGTTACTAAAAACATTAAGTAACTAAGAATGTTGGTAGATTTAGAATATTACCAAGAGTTTATCACATGACTGAGCCACAGAACAAATGATTTCTGTATCTAGGCAGGCTCATAAAAGGGTGATAGAAAACATAAAACCATACATAGCCTACATCAAGTTTATTAATGATTTAATTTGCTTCATTCTGTTACCATTATATCTAAGAATGAATTGTAGAAGTGATGGAGAACATAGAGCAATTATGCCAGTTGATTGTCCCTAGGTCCCTATATGTAAAAAACAAAGAAGCAAAAAGACTTAAGCCTCCTCCCCCAGGCCCCAATCTTCTAATATGTGGCATTCTTGACATTAAATACAAACTCAAAAAATCTCTCGAGATATTTTCTTCAAAAATAAATTTTATATGAAATTAAGTAGAAATCAGTTTTCTGTTTTTTTCTGTATCCAAACACAAGAGATTATAACCCTTAAGAGGTATTTCAAATATTTCTAGTAATTTGATGCTAATCGCAGGTCATGCAAAACTCCTCCCTCCCTTTCTTTTTCTTAAGAATTACTTTGTAAGCACAGTAAAACACTTGGGTAGCGATTATAATCTTACACACATAAATCATAGCATGCTGCTGTAACCTCTTTGCAGAATAAACACTGGATTTATACAATCTGTCACTGACTAATCCAAGTTATCTTATCATTAACTTTTCACAATACCCTAGGGCTTCCTACTATTATATTTTACTGTGATTTATAAACATATTTAACATACTTTCTCTAAGAAAACACAGTTCATTTTAATTGTGTGCCTGCTGGCAGTGGGTTTAAATGTATATTATGTGGCTAGCTAATTTGTACAGAAAAGTTTAAGCAGACAGTTTACAGTATTCTTAGATGGCATCTTTTATAAAGCCTCTTTTCCACTTCCACTGGGCCTCATTTTTGTCCTTTTTTAATATTTATTTATTCATTCCATTTTGTTGCCCTTATTGTTTTATTGTTGTAGTTATTATTGTTGTTGTTGATGTCGTCACTGTTGGATAGGACAGAGAGAAATGGAGAGAGGAGGGGAAAACAGAGGGAAAATACCTGCAGACCTGCTTCACTGCTTGTGAAGAGATACCCCTGCAGGTGGGGAGCCAGAGGCTCAAACTGGAAGACTGGAGCCTGCCCTTGAGCTTTGTGCCACATGCGCTTAGCCCGCTGCAGTACCGCCCGACTCCCATTTTTTACCTTTTCTATATTTGGCATATTTACTTAATAGGAAACACATTTATTTAGAATTTACTGTGTGATAAATGCTCTCATGACTTATTTTATCTAATCTAATGCTGACTTACTTTATACCCCGAGAATCTATAAGGTACCTTCAATATTACCTCCATTTAATAAATAAAGAAAACAAGTTTAAAAGTAAAAACTGACGTAGCAACACTGTGAATAGTCAACAAGATCTGGCTGGCATTCACCACTCTTTACCCTTTTCTTGTACTACTTTTCCAAATTGAGAGACTTTCAAATGAATGTAGGTTTATTCTGATAAGATAGATTGACAATGAAATTAAATACGTGTTCTCTATAATCCAACAAGGTCCTCTTTAACTCAATAAATTATAGAATAAAATGATGGAAGAAGTAGTATTAAGATTTAAAGATTACAAATACTCTTAGTGGAAGATAAAGAGCATAATGTTTATGAAAAAAAACTCTCATGCCTGAGGCTCCAATGTCACAGTTTCAATCCCCCCACAACATTATAAATCAGAGCTGAGAAGAGCTCTGGTAAAAAGAAAAAAAATAACACACAAACACACATGCATCTATATTCTTAGTGCAGCATTTAGTTGGTTGGTTGTTGGTGGTTACTTCTACAGGTCCATGACAGTGACCTGGAAATGTCCTCATTTAATTAACACAATGAAATCCAAATGTTCATTAGCTAGGGCAAAAGTGGAAACGTCCTTTGTTCCAAAATAGTGTTTACTACATTGATAGTTTAATCCCGATAACCCAGGAGCCAATATTGCTAATGGCTAAACACTGTGCCCCAGTATAGTTCCAAATTTGGCTAGGATAGCATGTCATGAAAACAAAAACAAATATTTTTAGTGCAACTATGTGCTAAGCATTCTGCTAATTGCATTACAGGCACTACCTTACATTACCCTCTTCACCGCTTGTTGAGGGAGATAGTACTATTAACCACATTTCATAGATAAATGTAGTTAGCATGCTCCTGGGAAGTTATATAATGCATTCATTCCATACAGATGGCATTTAATGATGCTTGTATTCAAAGGCAGGCTGCTGGACTTGCAGTCCTCTGTAGATAATCACCACATTAGACCATTTCTCAATATGTGTATTTGCATTTTCATGTGGGCATGTGTGCATACACTTGTGTAAGCATTCACATGGACCAATAAGCACTTGAACTTTGCAGTGTCCATTCGGAGTTATAAAAGGACAATCAGTAAAACTATGTAACCTAGGGACCAGGCCGTGGCGTACCTGGTAGAGTACACGTTACAATGCGCAAGGACCCAGGTTTGAGTCCCTGGTCCCCACCTGCAGGGGGAAAGCTTCACGAGTGGTGAAGGAGGGTTGCAGGTGTCTCTATTTCTCTTCTTTTCTAGCTCCCCCCATTCCCTCTTGATTTCTGGTTGTCTCTATCCAAAAAATAAGTAAAAATAATTAACAATTTAAACAAACTATGTAACCTGTGACCAGGGAAGTAGCTCCATGGGTAGAGTGCATTCCTTGCACAGGCAGCCCCTGGATTAAATCTCTGGCCACACATATTGTAGAGTAATATTACCTTTTTCTCTTTTTTTAGCTGCCTTGTCAGGTATTAGCAACCTCCATCTTCATATTTGGTGGAAGTTAACTGGCTATTAGTTTTAAAAGAACACTGAGTAGGAAGCAATCTGTATCATGCAAAAGGAACGCACCATCTTCCTTAGGCCGTTCTGTATTTATACCTTTCTTGTGACTTATAATTTATCTCATTCATACTCTATTTATAACTTATAGTAACCCTATATCTATTTTTTTCATTTTACTTAATGTATTTATTATTGGACAGAGACAGAAAAATTGAGAGGGGGTGAGATGGAGAGGGAGAGAGACAACTGCAGCTCTGCTTTACCACTCATGAAGCTTCCCCTGCCAGTTGGCACCAAAAGGTTGAAGCCGGATCCTTATACACTATAGTGTGTGTGTGCTTACCCTGGTGTGCCACTGCCTGACAGAGAAGATATTCAAATGTCATAAGATATTTGAAAACAAAGAGACTTTTTTTTCAAATCCATTGCTCGATCTCTTGTAAGAAAAATTTTTATACTTCAGAAAGTTCTGTAATACAAGCAAAATACTAACATAGTATAAAACCCCGTTTGTTAGCTAGAGAAAAAGTAAGGGTGAGTCTTACTCTTATGGAAGAGGGAGAGAATACAGGATTGTACCCTTTTGTAACCTAAATGATGTCAGATGATGTCAGATGATGAATGCTTCAGACTGTGTGGATCTGAAGATCACCCAAGGTTGACACAATAAACAATGATGAACATAAAGATGAAACCCAAATCACTGCTACTGACAACTCTATAATTTTTATCATGGCATCCTAGCAAGATATTCTAAGTCAACCATTACTCACTGCTCTGTTGTGTCAGAGGTGAGTATGATTGTGCTTCTGACCTCCTGAACCATCTCAAACCTACTCTGGTCTTGTGTCTCTTTCCTTTAGTGAAGGTTGGCTTAAATTATGAACTCTTCTATTATCAGAGAGTCGAGTCTTAGTTTTTTAGTTTGAAATAAAACTAAAATTGATATTCCAAAACTATAACAGATGTGAGCATACAACTGCTTCCCATTACTGAAAGTTCAACATACAGCAATACACACAAGTGAAATTATGTTGCTTAGACACTTTGGTGTTGTTGATACTATCTCCATAATTCAATAAAGCAAATGGAAATAAGAAAGTCTAACTAACTTGCTCAAGGTTAAGTTTTTGAAAAATACAGTTTTCTTAAGGGATATAAATAAGCACATATGCTACAGTGTAATTCTTTGATATTTTTATTGTTATTAATTATTATTGTGTAGTTGAGGTGTATGGAAGAAGTTATTTATCTTTAGATTAAAATATAGTTTGAATCACGTCTGGAAAACAACTTTGAAGTCCTTCTTTCAGTGAAGATATTTATTGCATAATTTTGTGTAGCTCCTAAATCAATCAAATCAGAATAAGTTTGCATTCTCTCTCATGACCATAATTGATTATGCAAGGACAGTGTGCAAACTCAGGTTAATTATATCATTAGATTACTGAAGATTATTTGAGGGAGTTATATTCCTTTTTTTTTTTTTGCCTTCAGGGTTATTGCCAGGGCTCCATGCCTGCACCACCAATCTACTGCTCCTGGAGACCACTTTTTCCCCCTTTGTTGCCCTTGTTGTTTTTTATCATTGCTGTGGTTATAATTATTGTTGCTGCTGCTGCCGTTGGATAGGAAAGAGAAATCGACAGAGGAGGGGAGACAGAGAGGGGAAGAGAAAGATAGACACCTACTGACCTGCTTTACCACTTGTGAATAGATTCCCCTGCAGGTGAGGAGCTGGGGCTTGAACAGGGATCCTTATACCAGTCCTTGAGCTTCGTGCCACACACGCTTAACATGCTTCGCTACCCGACTCCTGGGGAGTTATATTCCAACAAACTACTTGCTGTCTTAGTCTTTCATTAAAAAGATGGGTTGCATTGGATCGACCTTCTCGTGGTGCATCCCGTGAGTACCTATTCATTGGGGAAACTGAAGATCCTTCCTAGCCGACTGAATCCACAGTCACTTTCAAAGCCAGCAATAAGCAGCTCCTGACAGCTTTCAACCTGACGCTGTTGACTGGCTACGGAAGAAGGGCAAACGCTAGAAGAAGAAATTTAAAAAGATAGTAAAATATGTGCTATGATATAGTAACCAACTTAGGAGAATGTGCATGTGTCTTAATACTTTCCTTCATGAATTTCCAATCCTAAGTGTAAGGATAAAATACATTACCGGGTAATAGAAAAGTAAAGTTTATAGTAGGACAAGACGTTTTTCCAGTTGAACAAACCATTGGAAACAACTTAGTGAGAAATTGACTATAATTTTATAAGTTTTATAATTTTATAAATTTCTTTCTTTCTTTCTTTCTTTTGTCTCCAGGATTATTTCTGGGGCTCAATGCCTACACCATGAACCCACTGCTCCTGGGGGCTATTTCTTGTACCCTTTTGTTGCACTTGTTGCTTTTATCTTTGTTGTGGTTATTATTGTTGTTGTTGTTAGCATTGTTGGATAGGACAGAGATAAACTGAGAGAGAAGGGGAAGACAGATATGGAAAGGGAAATTTAGATACCTGCAGGCCTGCTTCACAGCTTGTGAAGCTATTTCCCTGCAGGTGGGGAGCCCTGGGCATGAACCAGGACCCTTACGCTGATCCTTGTGCTTCAATCCATGTGAGTTTAACCCGCTGTGCTACTGCCCAACCCTCTAAATTTCTTTATATACTAAAGATTACTGACCCGCAATTTCATTATTCAAATGCAAGAAAAAAGTATATGGCTACAGCTTTCTAGAGACAATATCAAGGGCACAACCCATAAAAGAAAGAATTGATGTCAGACACTCTCAAAAGAAACTAATGTATGTTGTGTGAATGGTAACATAGAAAATAAGAGACAAGGGAGTCGGGCTGTAGCGCAGCGGGTTAAGCGCAGGTGGCGCAAAGCACAAGGACCGGCATAAGGATCCCGGTTTGAGCCCCGGCTCCCCACCTGCAGGGGAGTCGCTTCACAGGCGGTGAAGCAGGTCTGCAGGTGTCTATCTTTCTCTCCTCCTCTCTGTCTTCCCCTCCTCTCTCCATTTCTCTCTGTCCTATCCAACAATGACAACAACAATAATAACTACAACAATAAAACAACAAGGGTAACAAAAGGGAATAAATAAATAAAATAAATATTAAAAAAAAAGAAAATAAGAGACAAGTCACAGACTGGAGAAAAATATTTTGAGTTTATGACAAAGGACTGTTACTATTATATACAAAGATCTCAGAAAACTGAAAATACAACCCAATTAAAAAAAATCTAATTATTGACCTTGTAAACACAACAAGATTACCAAAGAAGATATGCAAATGGTAAATAAACATACTGAAGGAGGAGGGTTAGGTAGTGGTGTAACCAGTGAAGCAGACATTTTACTATATGTAAAGATTCAGATTTGAACCCCAGCTCCCCTCCTGTGGCGGGGGGGAGGGGGAAGCTTTAGGAGCAGTGAAGCAGATCTACACTGTTTCTCTTTCTCCTTACCCCACATTTTGCAATTTCTCTTTGTCTTATCTAACAAAAAGACAGGACACTGACCTCAATAACAATTATGGTCATGATGTGAATTAATGTCGGGCTAGTGTGGGGGTGCCTCTTCCTGGACGCGTACTCTCTGGTCTGGGTTGGAGAGAACTCAACCGGAGTCAGCCTGGGCTGCTACTCACTCAGTGACATGAGGGAGGTGACTCAGGAACCAAACACATGGCACGAGACAATGCAATATATTTATTGATCAGAGAGCCAAGGCTTTTAAAAGGCAGACCCAGAAGTGGTAAGGTGGAAAGGGAAATGGCTAGGAAAGGGGCAGAGAAAGGCAAAAGGGGGCTGGGAAGGTAGAAACCTCCTTAGCAACTGTTGCGAGGGTTTTAACTGGTAGGATTAATAATACCCTGCAGGCAAGCAGGGTCTCGAGGGTAGAAAGAAGATAGATCAAAGGAATGGAATGGGTGGGGATTTTTCAGGCAAAACAATGATTATGTAGATAGGCCATAGTATCAGGAATGCAGGGTGCTTTGTGAGGCTCCTCATAATTCCCGACATCTCCCCCTATCTTTTTATCTAATGGCCATAGTATCAGGAATGTAGGGTGCTTTGTGATACAGGGAGTCTGATAAGAGGAGGCACACCTTTGGGATTACACCTGTCCCTCCTTGCTCAACCTCTTGGTAGAGAGAGAGAGAGACTGACAGGATAGACGCACTCCTCAGGTCAAGCCCTGCCAAGGTCAACCACATCCTCACAATTTCCCGACAAATTAAAAAGAATATTTATTTATTACTCTATAGATTGAATAATGCCAAAGGTGAACCATAATTTAAGCTATGAATTTTAATTATTGTTCTCTAATATAAGTTAATCACTTGCATCATTTAATGGGTTAGGTAGATAATAGGGGAGGTTATACCTGCATTAAAATTAGGGTAATATGGGAAATTTCTGTTTTTACTCTTCAAGTTATCTGTGAATCTTAAAATACTCTAAAACATAAATCTTACCAAAAACAAAAATAGTGACCTTAAACTATTTTGTTAATTATAATTTTACTATTATTAGGAAAATATCAGTTTCATATCTCAATATTCAAGCATACATAGCAACTAATGATTGTGAAGAGGATGGAAGGAATATTCCAAATCAAAGGAATGGTCCAAGGAACAAAAGAAGACAGAAATTTAGCTGAAGCTAGACTGGGAGCCTTGAATATCTGTCCAAGGTGTTCAGATTTTATTCTGTAGACAAAGTGAAACCACTGAAAGCTCTAAATAGCCTGATAAAAACATTTTGAGAAACTGAATCTATCTGACAATACAAGGGGAAAAACTGGATTACAGAGATGGGAAGCAAGGAGACAGCATATAGGAGCTTCCAGTTGTCTGGTACCAGGTACATTTTTGAAATTGATGTTTGTAAGTTTAGCTCCAATTGACCACAAGCTTTGACTGCTGCAAGATGATTCTTTCTGACATCAAGGGCAGAGAGGTAGGGATATTTATCTCTTGTTCCAAGCTCCACATGGGATAACCTGTGAGTAAAGCAATCTGTTCACCCATATGGACCCCACAAATTTTATAAATGTTAGTAAATTCTCACTCAACTTGAGTTTCCTATAATTAAATTTAACAGAGTTTCATCATCAAAGTTACTCTAATTTCAATTCCCCATTGCTTATGAATTATGCAAAATCATGCACATACACACAAGACAATATTGGCAACACAGTATGTATATAAAATTATCTTTTTTTTATCCTATATGGTATATTTAACCAATAAAACTATTCAATATCATGAATGCAACTAAGCTGAATATATAATTGCTTGCTAGTTGATAGTTGGAATATGTGGTATTCACATGAATAATTGGTATTCATTCAGATGGAGACATCCCTCTGTCTAAATAATTTCATGTCTATCAACCTAAAAATAGAGAATAGATACTACTGTTCGCAAAGACCTTGAAATGTAATATTCAAGTACTGAAGCAAGGAATACAGTGCATATATTCCTTCAACTTGATGTACAACAGTATTTTCACTAAGTGACTACTATGGTCCAGTCATTATGCAGGTAATATAGATTTTATGATCATTCAAGCACATTATGGCTACACTCTAAATAGATCATTATCATAGTAGAAAATTATCTGTTAGAATAAATAGGACCCATAGCTTGAGAGTTAAAGATTTTGGGGCTGAGGGGTGGTACACTTGCTTCAGTTCACATGGTACAGTGTGCAAAGACCCAGGCTTGAACTCCTGGTCCCTACATGCAGAGGGAAAGCTTTGCAAGTGGTGAAGCAGGGCTGCAAGTGTCTCTCTGTCTCTCTGCCTCTCTATCCCTTCCCCCTTCCCTCTCTATTTCTGGCTGTCACTATGCAATATAAATAAAGAGAATTTTAATTTTTAATTAAAATAAGAAAAGAGGTAAAACAACAAGGGCAACAAAAGGGAATAAATACATAAGTAAATGTTTAAAAAATAAAAGAGAGCTTTGTAGACACGGGGAGATGACAAATTTTACCTATATGCCAATAATTTTACTATAAATCATGAATATATACAATGACAAAATAGAAAAGCATTTAAAATAAAATAAAAATAAGGGGGAGTGGCAAGATTGTTCCCCTCGTAGGGTGCCTGCACTGTCATAGGCATGATTCAGCTGCTAGTACTAAGTACATCACTTGGGAGCATCGTTATACTGGGGGATGCTTTGGTCCTATCCTATATCATCCCCTGCAGTCAAACTATTTCTCTATCTGAAAAAGTCAGCCTAGACCAGTGAAACCACAGCTAAGTAAAAAAAAAAAAATCACAAAATCAAGTGAAATCATTTATTGCTCAGTCATGTTATATGTCACTTATAGTTCAGATTGGAATGACATCACAGAACTTTATGTTATTTAAGGAGTTGCTATCTGAAACATGACTAATCATGTGGTAGTGGAGGGAAATATAAATTCTTCATCTCCAAACAACACACACACACATACACATTACTTCTGTTCACATTGAATTGGTTAATTTTTATTTTATGCCCTTTGTGAAACCAATAGAATGGATTATGTCACCCCACTAAAAAAAAAAAAACTGATACTGTTTCTAATTTATCCTTTTTCTTTTCATCTGTGCACCCAAGAATGAAAAGAAGTCAAGTTCTATGAAGGGAGAGAATTAAGCATTGAAGTTTTACAGGGAAATGTCATTAAAAGCCAAGTATCCTTTCTAGGAAGAAAGATGAGAAGATGCACCCACAGAGTTGGGAGTGTATTCTGCAGTGGATGGGCAGTGCTGAGCACGGATTGGGGTCTTTATAAGGAGTTCCATTAACTTTGCTGTATGGTGAAGGTTTCATGGGTTGTGCCTATATTCACTCAGTCAGCTCTCAATTTAGTCTCCTTGATCTATATGTGGACATCATATCCACTGCACAACAGAGTATATGACAACTCCGGCGCCTTCACAAGTATTATCTGACTTATTGGAACAACTCAAGCATGGTGCTTTGGGTCTGCTTGGGGATCCTCTCCCTGTCTGTAGCCACTGTCCCTTTTTGTCTCAATGAAAGAAAGCAGAATTTAGTGCAAAGTCTATCTGCCACAATGGATTTACTGAAACCACAGACTCTCCTTGTATCAGTATCTCTAGTTCTCCAATATATAATTAGGGTGAATGTAGTTATTAGTAGGTCTATTAATCAACACAATGAGTACATCTTTTAGTTGGAAAATGTTTCATATTTATAGTTCACTCGACTGATGCTGTAGTAGGAAAGATAAAATCCAAGCTCATGGAATTACTTGCACTCTAATACCAAGAAGAAAATTAAAAACAATAGTATTTATTTTTGTTTGCTTGCTTTTGTTTTTTGTTTTTACAAGAGCCCTGCTCAGCTCTAGTTTGTGGTGGTGTGGGGGATTGTACCTAGTATGAAAGTAATTTGCATAACCATTAAGATATCTCCCCAGACTATAAGCAACAGATTTTAGAAGGGGGTAGTCCAGTAAGAATTGGAAAACACATTGTGCTTTTTACTGGATTTTGTATTGTTGTTGTGGTTATTCTTATTATTGTTGTCATTGTTGTTTGATAGGAGAGAGAGAAATGGGGAGAGAAGAGGAAGACGGAGAGGGGAAGAGAAACATAGACACCTGCAGACCTGCTTCAATGTTTGTGAAGCAACTCCTCTGCAAGTAGGGAGCCAGGGGTTCCAACCAGGATTCTTAAGCCAGTCCTTGTACTTCCCGCCACCTGCACTTAACCTGCTGCACTACCACTCAACTCCCTGGATTTTTTAAAAAGAATTCATTTATTTATTTATGAGAAAGATAGGAGGAGAGAGAGAAATTACCAGACATCACTCTGGCAACATGTGCTGCCAGGGATTGAACTCAGGACCTCATGCTTGAGAGTCTGATGCTTTATCCACAGCACCACCTCCTGGACCACATTTACTGGATATATATATATATATATACAATGCTCAGCTCTGATTTATGGTGCTGTGGGGGACTGAACATGGGACTTTGGAGACTCAGGCATGAGAGTCTCTTTGCATAACCATCATGCTATCTATCCCTGCCTCCCTGGATTTTTATACTTTTAAGATGTTCTTTATTTCTGGAATATATGTGTCCTATGCAAAAGTTAGTGTTGTTTTTTAATCATATACCACTACTCTTAAAATTCTGTAATGTTAAGCAAACTATCTCACAAAACAGCAGCTTCTATGACTTTGATTATCGCTTCTGCTAATGTGATTACTTGTACTACCATTATTATGATTAGCAGTATCATTATTGCTGTCACCACCAATATCAACACCACTATGACAACTATCACCAAGGTCATCAATATTACTCTCACTACCACTGTCAATTTTTATTAAAATCTTTTGTGTGTCTTGTGTGTGTTATTACACTTAATGTGAAATGATTCTATCAGGTATGATATGTAGGGTGATGATCCTCATTTTATAGTTAAGGTAAATAAGGTTTAATGATTTTTTTAATTGCTCATTTTCTTTTTCTTTTTTTTTTTTTTTGTCTCCAGGGTTATTGCTGGGGCTCAGTGCCTGCACCATGAATCCACTGCTACTGCCTGCAGGTCATTTTTCCCCCTTTTATTGCCCTTGTTGTAGCCTTCTTTTGGTTATTATTGTTATTGTTGATGTCTTTCGTTGTTGGATAGGACAGACAGACATGGAGAGAGGAGGGGAAGACAGAGAAGGGGAGAGAAAGACAGACACCTGCAGACCTGCTTCACAGCCTGTGAAGCGACTCCTCTGCAGGTGGGGAGTCGGGACTCCAACCGGGATCCTTATGCTGGTCCTTAAGCTTCTTCGCACCACCTGTGCCTAACCCGCTGCACTACCGCCTGACTCCCAATGTTTTCTTAACTAGTAAATAATAAATCAGAATTCAAATCTAAACATCCTGATGTTAAAACTCAAGAAACTAAGCAGGTTATTACTAATCAATCCTAAAGAATATTGAATAAGTTAGAAACTGCTTAATTAGCCCCAACTCCCCACCTGCAGGGGAGTCAATTCACAGGCAGTGAAGCAGTTCTGCAGGTGTCTTTCTCTCCCCCTCTGTCTTCCCCTCATCTCTCCATTTCTCTCTTTCCTATCTAACAATGACAACATCAATAACAACTACAATTATAACCACAATAACAATAAAAACAAGGACAACAAAAGGAAAAATAAATAAATAAATATAAAAAAGAAACTGCTTAACTTTTATCTGTGATGGCAAACAAAAGAAAAAAAATGAAATGATTTTTTTTCTGTTTGTTTCATTATGATTAAATAGTGGAAAAATCACAAAGTTTTTGTTTTTTTTTCCTCTTTTGCTTTAGTGACAACAGATTACGTGACCTTATAGACACCTGTTAACTTTTCTGAGTATGGATGTGATGTTGAGACAGTAGGATTAAGATTTTGATTTTTTCTATTTTTTTTCCCACTCCAGAGTTATTGCTGGGGCTCTGTGCCTACACTATTAATCCACTGCTCCTGGAGGCCATTTATTTTACCTGTTGTTGCTTTTGTTATTGATGTTGTTGCTACTGTTGTTGTTGGATAGAACAGAGAGAAATTGGGAGAGAAGGAGGAGATAGAGAGGGGGAAATAAATATAGACACCTGCAGACATGCTTCACTGCTTGTGAAGCAATCCCCCCGCAGCAGGTGGGGAGCCAGGGGCTCAAACCAGGATCCTAGCATTTTGTACTATATGCATTTAACCCGGTGAGCTACTGCCCAATCCCCAATTTTGGATTTTCTTAGCCAGGAATAGTGAGAACTATTGAATATGTATATGTATATGTATATGTATATGTATATGTATATGTATATGTATATGTATATGTATATGTATATGTATATGTATATGTATATGTATATGTATATGTATATGTATATGTATATGTATACACACATATATATATTCACAGTGTGAACTCAAATTCTTGTAAAAGTATAAATTACCACTATTTCTGTTTTTTTCCCTCTGAAAATCTAGACACCTCTTATATCATAAAAACAATATAGTTTCTCATCTGCAACTGGGAGAATATTTACAATTTTTGATACAAAGATTGTCATAGGTGTTTAAAGTTACCCACTTTTCAATAATAGCATCTTTACCATGTTACATAATGATGTCCAGAAGAGAAACTTCTAGGACTGATCAGACATCTCAAAGGCAGTAGAGTATCAGGAAACTTCTCAAATGTTCTCAGTTCAGTGGAACAATAAGTGAAGAGGGAAATGTAAAATGTCTTATTTTGCATCTTAAAAATCACTTTAAGGTGGGATTCTCTCACCTATGACCTGCCAGTACCTCTTCCCTCTTCATTTATTTAAGCCACAACTTTCAAGTCCCTTATTTCATTCCAACTAAAACATAATGTGAATGTTTATTTACTTATTTATTTATTTTTGTTACCAGGGTTATTGCTGGAATTTAATGCTTGTACAACAAGTCCACCACTCCTGATGACCTTTTTTTTCTTTTTTTCCACAATTATTTGGAAATACAGAGAAAAAATTGAGATGAAAGTGGGAGGTATAGTGGGAGAGAGAGAGAGAGAGAGAGAGAGAGAGAGAGAGAGATGCCTGCAGCACTACTTCAGAGCTCAGGAAGCTTCCCCAGTACAAGTGAGGTGGAGCAAAGTATTTCAGAATGATAATAAGTGCATTCGACTAGGCGTGCCTCTTCCCTTCTCATAGGAAATATCTTTTTGTGTGTAATATTTTTGTATAAGCGAATGAGAAAAAGAGGAGGGGAGAGAGAAAAAAGCAGAGCCTCACTCTGGCACACTCAAAGTCAAGCATCAAACTTGGGATTTCATGCATGAGAGGGCAATGCTTTGTTCACTGTGCTACTTTCTAGGTGACAGAAATACCTTGAAATGCCAACTTTTCATTTCTAGATGTGTAGCTGTAATGTTGAATTAATCTTCAAGACTTGAATGGGTTAAAGTCTTACATAGGAGATTCCCATCTATTGTTTATTAACTAAGGACTTCCCACATGAAAGAACTCTTCAAATATATAATATTGATCATTCTTATTCTAGATGGTTTTATTAAGGAAATCCAATTTTTCCAGATAGCTGTAAGAGATGGTGAGGTCTTATCTTCAAAGAAGTGTGAATAGAATATTTGTATTCTTTAGGTCAGATCATGCTTACTTGCAGTGCTTGCTCATCCTCCAGTAGACATTCTTCCTTTTCTTATTTAGACAAGGAGATTGTGATCTCTGAAGTCCATTCCAGCGGTAGAGGAGACACTTATGTATCAGGTATAAAAGAGGAAGGTAGGGTTAGGGGATAGTGCATGCTGCTGCCTGATCACTGTTGGCTGCAAACCCTTTTGAAAAGAATAAACATCTAGTTTCAACTCCTTTTGCTTTGACAGGAAATTTTAATTTAATGTTATTTACAACAATAGTTACCACATGAGAACAATTTCTTACCTCCCTGTGAGAAGTATCAGAACACCATTCTCACCACTAACTTAGGGTCCCTCCAGTATCATGCACTAGGTGCTCTCAGGCCCCACCTCCCACCGTCCCAGAATCCTCTGCTTTACTGGCACAACCCACAGAGGTTCAAGTTTCATCCTCTATTTTTCTGTGCTTTCGTTCATTCCTAAGTTCCATTTATAAGTGAGATGATGATTCTTAATGGTAGCATGCTATTTCTGAAAGCAATAACATAATGGCTGGAGATTTGGGGTATCCATTTTGGAAAAAGCTAGTAGGTCTATCTTAGATGTATTCCAAGGGGCCCATGACCAACTAGGTTTTGCCTGCACCTGACATCTAATGTGCAGGTGACCTAAGCTATTGTCTGGAGGAATGATGTCATAGTTGGAAAAAGACCAGAAAGCTGGTCAGGGAATAGAGTAGTTCCCAAGTATGGGAAAAGTATGTAAATATTGTTAACTGTAAAATCCATCTGTCCTGGGCCCATAGTCAGCACAGGAGCCTATATAATTTCTGTATCCCTGTAGATCTGAGCTCACATTCCATGGTCATGGCTAGGAACATTCCAGGCTGCACCAATTTCAGGACCCATCTACCTCAGGTGATAGGTAGAGTAATGCTATCCAACCTCCCTTCAGAGAATGGAATGTTCCCTACCCTTGTTGATTTACATTGAAGGCCAGGTTTAATAGGGGCCCACAGCAGGGTCCATTATGTAGTTCCTGATGGAGATGACTAGTGATAGTTGTTAGAGGGATCTGTTAGAGGTCAAGGCCCATCATATCTGTATGGGAATCCCAGGACTCCCTGACTAGGGCCCCAGGTAATTGGGTAGCCTGATAGTGACGAAAGAGCCATCATTAAAGTATGTGAGTCTCTTACCCTATTCAGCTTTTGTCGTCCTTACTTTGTCTGACAAGGTTAACTTTGGAGTGACTGTGGAAAGTGAAATAGGAAGTAGGTGAGGAGGGTATCTAGGTCTAAGTAGAAACTATTTCATTAGATACTTTATGGTGTCTTTTTACGTCTTTCTGCTTGCTTGCTACATTTATTGACTCACTGCAAACTACTGTGCACTTTTGCTTTAAAGTATGTTTTCCCCCAACTTCTGGATATATATATATATACTTATGCCCCATATCATGGACCCTGGTCTATAACTAGGTTTTGAGGTTTGTTAAGAAGTGTACCACCAAAATGAATTTATGGAGTCCTATGAGGTAGGAACGGTCTCACCAGAGGCATGAAGCTGGTGGGTTCACATTCCATTCCTGAAATCTCTAGATACAGCCCTGAGTGAAACATGTGATATGAAGAGAAGAGCAAGGGTCCACTTCTTAGGTTAGAGAAAATCGCAGTTGGTGGCAGCCTCCTCCTCCTTCCTGCACTAATAGAATCTGTTAGAATCTGTCCAAGAGTCTTGTGATAACTCAAACAATTTGTTCTCTCTGTATACTGAAAGGAAAAATTAACAAGTAAGCTTGTTGCTGTGAGCTATCATGGGTTTTTTAATCTATTTTATTTTATTATTACTATTATTATATACACACGTCCTTTCCCCCTCCTCTTCAGGTTGACCAAAATTAATTGCTGTTGGCCTTTACATTGATAGGTGACTGGGTGTCATATGCATTGTGAGAGGAATATGTTTCTCTCTCCCTTTTCCCTCCACCTACCTTTTTCTTTCCTCCTAGCTAATTCAAAAATAATAATAATAACTTTTCATTCACTGCTCTTTTTTTCTCCTTCTTTCTTCTTCTTTACTTCCTTCTTTTGCTTTTCAAGTTTACTGATGCTTGTGAATTATTTTGTCAGAGAAATCTGACTCGAGATCTGGTTAAGTGCAGGTGGTGCAAAGCACAAAGACCAACATAAGGATTTCGGTTTGAGCCCCTGTCTCCCCACCCGCGGGGGGGGGGGGGTTGATTCACAAGCAGTTAAGCAGGTCTTCAGGTGTCTTTCATCTCTCTCACTTTCTGTCTTCCCCTCCTCTCTCCATTTCTCTTTGTCCTATCCAAAAATGATGACATCAATAACAAAGCAATAACTACAATAATAAAACAACAAGGGCAACAAAAGGGGAGTAAATAACTAAATGAATATTTATACTTTTAAAAAATATGACTAAGAGTGAATAGTCTGTGTGTGTCTTTTCTACTTCCCTTTTCCTCTTGCTAGCTCTAGAACTTATAGTGGACAGTGGAGTTGCATAATTGTCTATATTGCTTTACCTTTGTTCCTTTCTCTTTCTTTTTCTTCTTCTTATTTTTTATTTCTCTTATCTTTTTCAAATTTATTTTTGGGGGAATTAATGTTTTACAAAATGTTTACAAACAAAAAGCAAGTGACCCCATCCAAAAGTTGGCAGAGAATATAAACTAAACATTCACTACTGATGAGATCCAAAAGGCTAACAAACACATGAAAAACAGCTCCAAGTCACCGATTGTCAGAGAAATGCAAATAAAGACAACATTGAGATACCACCTGACCCCTGTAAAAATGGAATACATCAAAAAGGACAACAGCAACAAATGCTGGAGAGGCTGTGGGGAAAGAGGAACCCTTCTGCACTGCTGATGGGAATGTAAATTGGTCCAATCTCTGTGGAGAGCAGTCTGGAAAACTCTCACAAGGATAGACATGGACCTTCCATATGACCCAGTAATTCCTCTCCTGGGGATATACCCCAAGGACCCCATAAGGTCCAACCAAAAAGATGTGTGTACACATGTTCATAACAGCACAATTCATATCCTCTACCCACTTTTGGATGGGGTCATTTGTTTTTTTGTTGCTAAGTCTGCTGAGTTCTTTGTATATTTTGGTTATTAGTTTCTTGTTGATGTATGGCATATGAAGTTCTTCTCTCATTCTGTGAGGGATCTCTTTGTGTGTGTGATGATTTCTTTGGCTGTGCAGAATCTTTTCAATTTGATGCTAAGACCTGGAAGCAACCCATGTGCCCAACAACAGATGAATGGCTGAAAAAGTTTCAGTGTATATACACAATGGAATACTATGCAGCTATGAAGAATAGTGAACACACCTTCTGTGACCCATCTTGGATGGAGCTAGAAGGAATTGTGTTAAAAGTAAAAATCTAGGTTGAGTGTGAGGGTGGATGTTCAGCTTCACGGGGGTGGGGGGGATGGGACACTGTCTTTTTGTGGTGGCAGTGGTGTTTATGTACACCTATTAATTTTTTATCAGTATTTAAGTAATATAAAAGGGAAAAATTGATTGAATGTCTCAAACTTTTTAATACACAGACCACAGGCTGAGTCTTTGATATGTTGACTCTCTTAAAACTTAGAACAGGGAGAACAGAAGGAAACGGTGGCACAGCTATATACAAATAATGTCAAAGGACATAAATTATGATGATTTTTGTATGATACAGCAAATCCTAACAAAGGGATATTTCTAAGTTAACCCAATTGCCAAATAATGCGATTATAACAATAACTAGCTATTGCCTTCTTAAAACCTAAAACAGAAGGAACCTCCCACTTGCACTATAGATCCTATATTTCCTCCAGTCCTGAAACTTCTAAGGTGGGGCTCATTTTCCTGCATGCTTCTCTGAATTCATATCAAATGATACATACTTAAAATTTTTTTTTTAATATTTATTTATTTCCTCTTTGTTGCCCTTGTTATTATTATTATTATTTAGTTATTATTGTTGTTGATGTCATCCTTGTTGCATAGAACTAAGAGAAATGGAGAGAGGAGGGGAAGACAGAGAAGAGGAGATAAATATAGACACCTGCAGACCTGCTTCACCGCCTGTGCAGCAATTCCCCTGCAGATGAGGAGCCAGGGGCTCTAACAGGGATACTTCCACAGATCCTTGCACTTTGCTCCAAATGATATTGTATGTGCCAATCCCAACCTAATTAACGCAGTGAGTACCACCTCAGCATGCTTCACTTCAGACTATGTCCAGAGGTGTCAGGTGTGGAATGTCTACCCTCCAGCCTCATTACACGGGTGAGATCTTTACTTTCGTAGGATTCTTTAACTCCATTCCAGATGGTTCACTTCCTAACAAAATCCCAAAACCTAGATATAAATCAGGTCCCATGTGATAGAGCATATGTTCACATGTATCAATAAATTAGGGCAAAATATATACCTTAAAAGAAAATAATCTGCAGTGAGTCAGTATAAAATTCATAATGAAACAGTGTCTACATAGACTTTTAGATACCCTCCTCACTTCTTTCATATGACACTTCCCTCACCCCAAAGCTAACCTTATCAAAGCAAGTATTGCAAAAGCTGAATAAGGTCAAGAGACCGGCATACTTTAAGAATGGCTCTTTAGTCACTATCAGGCCACTCCATCTGCTGGGGTCCTAGTTGGGGAGTCATGAGATTCCCAAACAGACATGATGGGCCTAGACCTCAAATAAATGCCTCTCTCCATTGTTACCAATTATCTCTTTCAGAATCAACACAACAGACCCTTTGTGGGCCCCCATAGTACCTTGCCCTCAACTTGGATCAACAATGGTAAAGAATGTTCCATCCTCTGAAGGAAGAATGGACAACATACTCTCTGTTCCACCCATGGAAGATGTGTTCTCAAATTGGGGCTCTTGGAACATTCTTACTGATGACCACAGAATGTGAGCTCAGAGCTACAGAGATGCAGAGGTCACATAGGCTCCTAAGCTGAATGAGCCCCAGATCAGATCAAATCTATGGGGTTTACAGTCAACAATATTTATATACCTTTCCCATATTTGGGAGCTACTCTCTTCTCTGATCCAACTTTTTGGTCTTTTTCCAGCCATGACACCATCTCCCCAGACAATAACTTGGACCCACCTGCATATCAGATTTCAGGCTAAGATAAAACAAAGATAAAGCAAACAATCAAACAAACAAAAAAACAGTATAGTCATAAGCCCTTTTGAATATAACTAAAATAGGTTTACTAGCTATCTACAAAATGGAGACCCCTAACTCTTCATCGGCAATATTCCAGCCTTGAGGTTCATGATTAGTCAACAACTTCTTTGGCATTATATGTTAACTCTCTTTTCTGCCACCAGGTTAGGGATGTTAGCATGATGCTAACCTGACTTCCCAGGGCAGAGAACCCCACTAGTGTGTCCAGTAGCGCCACTTCCCCAGAGCCCCACCCCACCAGGGAAAGAGAGAGGTATGCTGGGAATATTGATAGACCTGTCAACGCCCATGTTCAGCAGGGAAGCAATTACAGAAGCCAGACCTTCCACCTTCTGCACCCCATAATAACCCTGGGTCCATAATCCCAGAGGGATAAATTTTAGGAAAGCTATTAGAGAAGTGTATGAGATGTGGAGTTCATATGGTGAGAATTGTGTGGAGTTGTACTCCCTTGTTGTACGTTGTTTTTGTCAATGTTTCATCTTTATAAACAATTAAAAAACAAAGAAACAAGTTCCTGATTATTGCTATCAGATATATTCAGTCTCACTTGTGTTGATGTATGGTGGGAGGGAAGGGAGCATATATAGTTACAAGCTGTAGGTTTAGAGTACTAACAATAAGAGAATTCTTTCTTAGATGGATGCAATTTTCTTAGCAAAGTAAATAAGATTTTTTTTTCTGAAAGAAAAGAGGTTTTTTTTTTCTTTTTTCTGTCAGCTTGAAGAAGGAAGAAGTTAAGAACTATTCTTCATAGCTGCAAATTCAGTAGAAAAGGAAATAGAGTTCATTTGAATAAGCACTTCCCTAATTTAATCAATTATCCTCATTACTGGAGAATGCTTTCTGAAAACTCTTGGTACTCATACAACTTTAATTGTCAATATGACAGTTAACCTAGAAAATATTCACTTATGGTGAAAGTACTCACATTACAATGTGTGAGGACCTGTAGTCTAGGCCCCTGTCCCTACTTGCAGGGGTAATTCTTCTGGAATGGAGAAACAGGGCTGCAGGTATCTCTCTGTCCCTTTCTCTACCTCCCTCTCTGCTCTCAATTTATCTCTATCCCATAATAAATAAATAAAATATTAGAAAAGGAATAAAAAGTAAGAAAGAAAATTTTAAAATAGAAAACATTCACTTAAAACACTTACCCCCCCCCAATAAACTCTAATTATGAATTAGATTTGAACATTATTGTTACTACTACACTTTAGACCCTCTTGTGGAAAAGCCAATAGACTTGCACTACTTATGTCAGCTGGGGTTATGTATTGTTATCAGATGTTTCCTGCTCAGTTTTTTCTCGTCACTTGGTTTGTAGACTGCATAGAGAATAATAATGGAAGGATATAGGTTACCATGTTCTCCTGAGAATAAAAATAAAACAAGTAAATAAAGAACTTTTATTGACATGAATCATCTGGATTTTAATATGACCTATAATTTTTTTGCATAACCATTATGCTCTCTACTTCCACCTTGACCTATAATTTTAAAGATATTATAAAAACAAATCCAAAACTTGTAAAATTCATAAAAGGAAAATTACAAGTTGTGAACTCTCGATATTTTATATTTGGAAATTATTTATGATACTTGGTCTTATTTCATGTTATTTCAGATTATGTACCTAATTTCCTTTAGAATAGAGAGTGTATGTCCCAAAAGTATCAGTTTTAACACAGAAATTGGCCCTTTGAAAATATTGAATGCAAAGTATATCTTTTCACAAAGTCCTGCTAAAACAGGAATCCCTCTAATTTGAAACTATGAGCAGATGAAGAAGTATAATAGTCTCAAATACTTTATATTCTCTATAAAGGATTCAGAATGTGCTATTCATATTCCTGTTAAACTCCTATAGTGATTGCTATTTGTAAACATATTTTTAAGAATCTTGCAGTGTATGGAATAAGAGAATATTGATAAGCCTATAATTACGATCAGTTTTATTGAGTTCTATGAAACCTCAATGTATGGGATGTTGTAAGCTGTCAGTGAAGGAGTATCTTCTAGTTGGACAAGAGCAAAGAAAGCTAATTGTAGTTGCTTCAAATGAACTTGAAAGGAAACTAGGAATCAGTGGTTGCAGACACGTTGAGTATCACTCTGCAATATCTGTAGTCCGGATTACCTAGAAGTATACTTTCTTATGTGGGCAATTTCTTACTTCTGACTGTGGCTACTATCATCCAGTTGGTTCCCTACTGAGGAAAAGAGGACATGGTCAGATTGGATATATTAGTTCAGTTATGGTATTATTATTATTATTTTATTTTCAGACTTAGATCTAGCTCTTGTGGGTGGGTAGTCAAGCACTACTGCTTCTAGTGGGAATCCCCTTAGGTCCAGGTTTGAGAGGTGAAACTCTCGCTTTCCCATTGTGTCTGCTCTGATAGCAAGAATTCACATGGAAAGCACTGTGCTACTTGACCAGATATGCCTTCTTGTTGGTCAACCTTCCACTACTTTTGTTCTTCTCCTGAAAATTTTATTTGTCCCTCAGACAATCCCAACTATGGAGTTTTTTTATTGTAGTTTACTGACCTTTTACTTTTTATTTTATTTATTTATTGGATAGAGACAGCCAGAAATCCAGAGGGAAATGTAGAGAGGAAGAGAGAGATACCCTCAGAACTGCTTCACCACTTTCAAAACTTTCCTCCTGCAGGTGGGGGCCAGGGGCTCAAACCAGGGTCCTTGCTCATTGTGACATGTGCACTCAGCCAGGTGCGCCACCACCTGGCCCTGGTTTACTATTCTTTAAATAATTGTTTTGAGGAAGCATGCTGACTGAGTCAAAGCCTATGGTTTTGAGATGCTTGCTAAATTATAACGTTAAAAAAGCAGATTGCATTCACTTATTACATAGAGACAGAGATAAATCAAGTCGAAGGAGGAGTCGAAAGGCAGAGAGGAACACCTGCAGCCTTGCTTAACTATCTGTGAAGATTTCTCCTTGCAAATAGGAAGCAGAGACTTAATGCCAAATTCTTCTGCATTGAGACCTGTGTGCCCCACTGACTGTGCCACTGCTTGAGTCCCTGAGCTGCTTGCAAAGTTAACAGAAGAGAAAAATGAGCAAATGAAAGATTTAAAGCTCATTTGAACCAAAATGATTTTTTCCTAGTTTAGGGATTTGGGTAGAACATGGTTTTTCAGGACTAAACTAAGGTTTTGGATAACCTTAGTATAAATATGATCACTTCCTGACTGCCAAAGCTCCCAGTGTGTAGGCAGAGAAAATGGTGTGCATTTAGCATGATTAAGAAAGACTCAGGGAAGCTCCCAGAAACAACCAACTTGATGCTTGTGCTGCTCTATATATTAATTCTGTTTTTAATAATTGACACCTGATGAGCATTTGGGATAAGAAGAACTTCTTGTTCTGCTAGTGGATCCAGTTATGAATTGACCTGCTATAATAATGAGATCTAAGTGTCTGAGATTCCTCCTCACTCCCTAACTTGTGGCAGAGCCTCTCTTGCTTACATGATTGCCATGTGGATTTGGTGAGCTGAGTTATGTTATTCTTTATCTATTGAGCTGTGGGGCTCTGTGTAAGCTTGATAGAGCTTAGGGAGAACTTCCCCCATCCTTGGATGGAGGTGTAAGAACATACCCTCTTGTGAGTCTCTCAACCGTGGTGAGCAAAGGGAAAAAACCGTCTCTCAGACTGAGTTCTTCCCTTCTTAACCCTCAAGCCCACAGAAACCCCTTTTCATTAACTGCAGGCCACATGGCGACCTACTTTAAGATTCATTCACTCAAAGTTCACACATTCCACCTCACCTGTTGATCACAAAGGAACAGCACATCCTGTCACACACTCCTAACACCAGACAAGTTAGAAGCCCCCAAGACCGTATTTCCTGTAGCCCTTTTGATGTCTTTGAAGCCTTGTTCTTCCTTCTCTATCTCACCTTACTGATTCAACCCCTATTCTTCTCTCAAATGCTTTTGGATAATTAAATGCCTGCATCAGGAGACTAATTGTATTGATCTTTATGTATCAACTCTTGTCATACCAACCCCTGCCATAGGAGCATGCTGACCTGTGAATTCTGACATATGTGAAAACTGTTCTTTTTCTAGCCTTCTATATTAGCCCAAACCCACCCCCCAATAAATGAGTGTGTTCATACCAGAATCCTCCCCGGTGTCTTTACTTCATTTTCGTCCCTTGAGTGAGCGAGAAAGAACAAGTCAGTTGCCTTTCTTCTGGAGATCACCCCTCCAGAAAGCCTACATTGAGCCCCATTGCCCCCCATTGCCAGAGCAACACTCTTCTTCATAACAACCTGAGTCTGATAAATGCTTTTTTGTTCACTCTGCTTTTTGTTTATTTGGAAGTTTGTATAGTCTTTCAGTCTATGAATGGTGGAGTATAAATGGTGGGTAGTGCTGTGTTTTCTCTCAGTCCTGGTCTTTTCATCTCTCACCTGTCTTTTCTTTTAAATTTTATTTATTTTATTTTTGAGAGAGATAAAGAGAAAGAGAGAAACAGAAACACCGGAGCACTACTCAGCTCTGGCTTATGGTGGTGTGGGGGATTGAACCTGAGACTTGGGAGCCTTAGGCATGAAAGCCTCTTTGCATAACCATTATGCTGTCACCCCCACCCTATTCTTTTCTTTTCTTTTTCTTTTATTTTCTTCTCTCTTCTTTTGTTTTCTCTCCTTTTCTTTTCTTTTTTTTTAAGATGTTCCTTTATTTATTTTGGGTACAGAGAGAAATCAATAGGTAAGAGAAAGATAAAAAGAGAGAGAGAGAGAGAGACACCTGCAACAATGTTTCACTGCTTGTGAAGTTTCCCCCTGAAGTTGGGGACTAGGAATTTGAACCTGGATCCTGGATCTTTGTGCAGTATAATGTGTGCATTAAACCAGGTATGGCACCAGCTAGTCCTTCTTCCCTGTTTTTCTCAAGTAGCGGGTGGGGAGAGATTGAGGGAGAAAAAGAGAGAGAGAGAGAGAGAGGGATAATGAGGGGGAGAGAGAATGAGGGGGAGAGCAACTATAAAATTGGATTGGTGCTATGGAGAGAATATTTCATCGTATCTTTCATGCAAGAGATCTTGATATCCTGAATTCATTTTCCTAGTGGGAAAAAAAAAAAAAAACCTTCAGGACAGAGAAACATTGTATAGAAAATAAGGCAAACTACATGACAGAAGCAAATATTTATCTATGCTACAATTACTGTTCTAACAACAAAACACTGATGGCAAGCTTAGACCTAACCTAACTCAGTAACCCTAAGGATTCGGTTCTAGGGCTCACAGTTGGTTCAAGTAGTGCAGAATCTTTGATAGATCTGAACTTTAGTCACAGCTGATAAAATAGAGGTGACCATCTGGATCTAACAGGACAACTCAAAGGGATCGTGAAGAATAAATCACTTTATGAATCCTGAAGGGATCTACAAAACTGAAGGATCTAAAAATATCATATTATTTTGACTCCTGTTTTCACCTAAAAAAATATAACCAGTGGCCCAGGACACAATACATTCAGCTACTCTGATGAATGCCACCTGCCTCTGCCATTTCTTTTTTCATTTGTTTCCATTTCAAACACCCCATGAGCAGAGTAATTGAATTTGAATTGCTTGGGGGATCCTACCCCCCTCATAGTTCCATGCTAGAGACACTCAGAGTTGCTAATGATTTATTATTTCTCCTCCTCAGTGTATTTGGTGTGTGTGTGCCCAGCACAGTAGCAGCATAAGGGAAGCACACAAGTCCTATCATTTCCAATATGGCCAGGAATAAATCCAAGGCAGCCCTTCTGCCTTCATCACTTATGGAAGCAGCTCTTTGAACCAACAAAATGGATTTTTTTTATCTCATGACTTCTCTCATGGGAGCTGTATCTGAATTAATTCAGTGTCCTCAGTGCTTTGGCTTCTACCCAACCCTCAAGGTTTTCCTTGCTGTAGGAATAGGAGAAGGGCTCTAGTTTTAAAACAGAAATATATCTGTGACGTATTAAAATTGAAGATTTGAAAAGAACTCACAGGCCCAGCAAAATAGCTAACTTGGATAGGGCACTACCTTATTGTGTTGAGACCCGAGTTTTTGAGTCTAGCCCCCACTGCATGGAAAGACATTTCGGTACTATGGCCTCTTTCAACTTTCTCCCTCTATCTTAAAAATAATTAATAATGGAAAACAGCTCACATTTATATTACTTATTATATATTAAATGCCAGTTTGAAAGTGCCAAGAGGATGAGGAAATACAATTATTTTATTTTACAGATGTGGTGGGGTTGTAAAGATTTTTTTTTTTAATTTATTTGGGCCACCAGGGTTATTGCTGGGGCTCAGTGCCTTCATGATGAATCCACCCCTCCCTCTGGCCTTTTTTAAAAAAGTAGAAACATAGAAAAAATGAAAGAGCAAGGGGGCGTGGAGGAGAAGAGCAAGGTACCTGCATCACTCTTTCACTACTAATAAAAAAGCTTCCTCCCTGCAAGTGGGTACCAAGGCTTGGATGGAGGCCCTTTCTTATGATAATGTAAGCACTATACTGTGGGTGTCACCCCCTGAGCCTTGAATATTGATTAGTTCATTTATTTTGAAAGGCATTAGAGCATGCCACTATCCTATGTGGCACTGGGGGTAAAACCCAAGCCAGGGTTCTCATATAAGCGAGAAATGTTCTTTTACAGGCTGAGCCACTGCACCAGCAATTTGTGATTATTCCAACAGTGTCTATAGTCTAGAGAGGGGTTTATAAACTATGGTATTCTAACCCAATTCAGTGCAGTCACTACCTGTTTTTATAAATCAAGTTATCGCTAATAATCACATTCACTCACTTACATATTGCATCGCTTTGTACAGACTCTACCACAGAACTGATTAGGTGCAGCAGAGTCCACATGGTCCTTACACTTGTATGATTGACTCTTTGCCTTTATAGAAAAAGTCTGACTGGGCCTGGTGGTGGCACAACTGGTTGAGCTCACATCTTACAGTGCACCAGGTTTAAGTCCCCAGACCCCACCTGCAGGGGGGAAACTTCACAAATGGTGAAGCAGTGCTGTAGGAGGCCCTCTGTCTCACTGTCTCCCTCCTCTCAATTTCTGGCAGTCTCTATAAAATAAAATAAAATGTTAAGACAAAAAAAGCTTGATTAACTCTGGGCTGAAAATAAAGATAAAAAGGTGATTTTATTATTTTAAATTATTTATTTATTTATTTAAATTGCCACCAGGGTTATAATAACTCAGTGTTTGCCTTATGAATCCACTGCTCCCAGCAGCCTTTTCTTTTTTCTTTCTATCTTATTTAATAGGACATAGAGAAACTGACAGGGAGGGAAATAAAGAAGGAGAGAGAGAAAAGAAAAAGAAAAAGAAAAAAAAAAGAGAGAAAAGAAAAGCACGGCTCACCTGTGACTTAGAGTGTTGTTGGGTATTTAAATGGGGATCTCAGAACCTCAAAAATGAAAGTGATTTTTATTTGTTTTATGCTGTCATCTCAGCCCTCAGAACTACCACAGTGTCTTCTGTTTCTCCAGTAGGAGAGAAGCATCTACTATATAGTGTTCTATGTAAAACTGAGAACAATATAACTTTCCTTTGACCTTCTGCCTTTCTATTAACACTTAAAAGCACAATAAATCAGATATCATGCTGGGATATTTTCCCATGTGGCATTGTTTAACTCTTATAAGAATGTCATAATATAAGAGTTGGGTTGTGGCTCGCTTGGTAGACTGGGGAACTGACTTTAAGTCCCTGGTTCCCAAATCCTGGAAGTTTTATGAAGGTTGCTGCAGGTGTCAATTTTTCTCTCTCTTTTTCTCCCTTGCTGGACTAGCTTCACTGATGGGAGACAGATGATTAGAAGTTTACTATAATTGATAACTCCATTATAATTGGAAGTCCTTTCTAGTATGATTTCAAGGTTGTTTAAACTCAATAAAATGTGGAAAGGTAAACAAAAGAACCTTGGTTAGAACTCTCAAGCTTGAGAATCATTAACATAATCATTGTACTATCTGCCCTGCCCATAACTCATACTTTTTTCAGGATTAAACATTTCAGATTTATGCCAAGACGCAAAAAAAGAAATCAAAGGAGGGAAAAACAATTTTCTGGATTGTTTCTGGATGTCTCTAGAAATCATGGCTGCCACCAGCATTTTTTTTTAAGTCAATTCCATACAAAAACTCAGTCATTTAAATCACTCTCTTACGAAATGCAACTTGAACCAGATTATCCAGATCTCACCATGTGGCATCATGAGTCCCCGGAGGGCGTCCTAGTCCAAAATTTCCTCGAAATTTCATTTAGGGTGTTTCTAACTGTTCCTGCAGGATTGCAGGCACCCATTTTTAAAAATTTCCTGCCATCAAAGAAAGAATCCAATCAGGAGAGTAGAATTAACCATGTGTCTCCATTCTTGGGGACTGCCAGGGCACTGGAGAATACTCCTCAAATTAGAGTAGTCCTTCTCAGTGTGAAACATATGAGAAGAAGTCCAGAAAGTCCCAGGGGAAATCTCCATGCATATCCCAAGCTCTACGATCACGGTCATAATGAACCAAATTTTTGCCCGGAGCAAAATGTAGTCCTTCTCCTCGGGAAACATGGGGAAGGGAATCCAGAAAGTCCAAGGAGAAATCTCCGTGCATCTTCCAAGCTCTATGATCACGGTCATAAGAAACCAAAGTTCTTGGTCAGGGAACCAAAGTGTGGCCCAGCGAAGAATGTTCCAGAGACAGAGAAACTGTCTCATGATGAAACAGTAGAGGCTTTGGCAAACCTCTTCTTAAGTAGAAAGGCAGCCCATGGCATATGGGTAGCCAAGTTTACTTATCTGGGGGATGGGCAGGTTAGGTCCCATGTTGGTGCCGGTCCCTGTTCGGGTACCATTATGCCGGACTAGCTTCAGTGACGGGAGACAGACAACCCGGGACTCATGGCTGAGCTGTACGCAGTATCTCTTTATCCATGCAGAACAGAGCACAATCTAAGCCAAACTAAACTAAACTAAAACCAATATACTTGCCAAGTAGGGTGTAAACAGGATGTGATGTAGAGAGGGTGGAGTGAAAAGTGACTGCTGCAAATCAGGGTGTACTACGAGAGGGGGTGGAGCAAAAAGACATCATGAACTAGTGGGGATTAAACCAATGACATGCAGGCATGCTGGTGCTTAGTTAACAGTGGCTATGTAAATAGAATACAGTGTTAAGCAAGGGGGATTAAACCAATGAAACAGGAGTGGTTTTCAGAAGCAGAATTAGAAGCATACCAACACTGCCTCTCTGTCATCTCACTCCTATCTCTATGTTTCTCTGTTTCTATACAGGATTATAATAATAATAATAAAATTGACCACTGGGAATGGTAGAGCCATGTAGGCATGAGACCTCATTGATATCTCTGGTGGTTAAAAAAATGATAAAGCTATCAAATATCATCACTCTCATTTTATAACATAATTTATTTATTGCATAGAAGATGAATGACTTGCCCAAGGACACACATGTAGTAGTAACTGAAGTGGGACTTAAAATAGATTTAACTGGCTTCAGAGCTTCAGAGGAATGAAAAGAATGATGAGACTTTCCAGCTGCAGTTTTTTTTCCCAGGTAGAGTTTGGAAACTGCTAGGAACTTCCCTGTCATCTCTCATGACTAATGAGATACCAATACCAGTGTACATAGTACTGAGAACTTCTGCCATCATTGTTTCTAGAACACAAAACCTGACATGCAGAGACTCTCTTTTGTTTAAATAACATGAGATCTACTTACTCAGTATCTCCTTTGCCAGTTAGGGTTGAGCTGTGTGCTGTCAGGATCACCATCTGCAAACATGAATTCCAGCTTAGTTGTGCAGTCTTCAATATGGGTCTCTTCCCTGGGACGATGTCTTTTCCTGATTTTTGGTTGTGAAAAGTGTCATTAACAGAAGAAACCCTAGGAATCTGAACTTATTTTACTCAGGTAATAAAGGAAGAAGAGTTAGGAAAGGACATTTTATATTATTAAATGACTCCAACCTCACCTCCCACATCTCATTTTTAGTGAAAAGAAAGTGAGACCTACTGGAAACATAACCAGTCCAAAATGACATGTCAATTAACTGTTGCATTCCATGGAATCATATTTTAGTCAACAGTCAGATAGTTTTTTCTAGCCAGACTTGAATAAAAGTTAACAGTATTATTTGTTCTTTTCCATCATTATGAAAAAAGTATTCTGAGTTTGACCTCTACATACAATTATTTTTAATGAAAATATAAAAAGATTATAGAAGTTAGGGGCCAGGCAGTGGCACATCTGGGTAAACACACATATTACAGTGCATAAGAACCTGCGTTCAAGCCCCTGGTCCCCATCTGCAGAGGGGAAAGTTTAATGAGTGATGGATCAGAGTTGTAGGTATCTCTTTCCCTCTCTCTGTCTCCCCCTCCCTTCTTGATTTCTGTCTGTCTCTATGTTGTTGTGTGCAGGCTGTGGAGAAGAGAGAGGGGGGTCCGGAGCGAAGAGGAAACACAAATCTTTATTTGCACTGGCACCTCAGAGTTGGGTGCTAGAGAGGCAGGTTGGGCCACGTGGAGGTAGCGAAAATGGCTGCCTCACGCAGTAACCTTTCCTGCGTCTGAACACCGGAGTGAAGCGCTGGCAAGAGAGCGAGGTGCAGAAGAAGAAGGGCTTTTATAGGAGCAGCTTTCGCAAGAATGGGAAGGGGGAGGAGTAACCATAGCACTCCAGGATAGGATAATAACTATCATGAGAATGGGAGGGGGAAGGAGTAACCAAAGCACTGCAGATATTGCGGGGATATAGACAATGCCCTGAGGGCACAACATGGCTGAACAGGTACTCCGAGAATGTCCCAACTCTTGAGGGAACTAGCAGTAGCCTGAGGGGGCAACATGGCAGATGTGACTGCATCGGCACAATTTCCCAGCATCTCTATGTAATGATAAATAAATAATAATATTTAAAAAACCTCTTAAATAAGTTAAAAAAAAAAAAAGAAAACACTAACTGGTTTCTACCAGCTCAACACTCACTACTCACAGTTACCATTTATTCCAGAACCTTCCTGGTACATAACAAGTCTTTAGGAAAGATTTTTATAAGGAATTCACAGTCCCTGCATAGGAGTTCCAAAGGCCAAGATGAGTAAGTCAAACATTTCATTGTTTATTAATTCCCAAATGATTTTGGGAAAGAAAGGCAAGTGAACACATAATATATATAGTATTCTATGAGAAAAGTAAAAAAAAAAAAAAAAAGTAAGAGTTGGAGGAAAGTAATGAAAGAGAGACTTTGCTCTGGAGACCAATCATACAGTATCTGGTGATTGTATAGATGAAGGCAGATAAAGGTCATTCTGGTTGTCTCTGGAAGAAACTCATTCTTAAAGGAAGAACAAAATTAAAATCCTGAACTTCTCGACCCATGTGTTGCCAAGTACACTGCACTGATTACTCACACTCCTTGACTATAAGAGGTTTTGACAAGCAGCAAGTTTGGAACATGCTGTGAGTTGATTATTCTATTGAATAGGCTCAGGGTAAGTTGGATAAATGAAAGACATGTTGCTTTCCTCTGAAATCTAGGCTAAGGAAATAAAGTGAAATTGGCAAATACAACATTTCAAATGAACCCCAGCCATCACCTGCAAACACACCAGTGTCAAACCAGTGTATTAGGTTCATAGGAGAGATCCAAGGTATTCAGCGCATATTAATTGACAGTGTCATCCCTGAGCCCATATGGCATGCAGATATATTGAATCTCAACTCCAATTTAGCATGCATTTCCTGAGGGCTGACTCTTCACTTAGTTATTCATTTATCACTCGTTGTACAAATGTTTTCTGTGTGTACAGAATTGTGCTTAGTGCTACAGAAACAGGATAGAGATGAATATTATCCTTTATCGATGGAGCTCGAAACCTAGTAAATGACTCACAAAGAAAATAGTCTTTCAAATAATTAGTTGAGATTTGATAGATAAAATAAAGATTATGAAAAGAATGTACAATTAGAGGAGCTTTATTCAGTCTGAAAGTGATTGAGTGCTTTCCTCTGAGATAGTAATTGGGAAAGGACATGAGGATAACTTAACAACAAAGGAGAGTCTCTGCTTACTTGCATCCTCTGTCACAGTGCTAGTGACTGTGTGTCAAGGTATAAAAAGAGACAAATAAGACCTATTATGCCACCTTATACCACTTATTCATCCATGTACCTACACTAGTGTAAATCCTACCAGGATCTGCCTTAAGGTCCCACCACCAGATCAGTTTGTATTTAACTTAAGCTAATGGAAACTAACTGAATAAAGACATAGAAACTGAATTTTTCTATTGTAAAAGTAGCAATAGATACAATATGACTTTGCTCTTGGTTCACCAATTCATATAATTAATTTATAAAATAATTTAGGAAGGAAGGAATGCATAAAGTAAAATGTAATTCTAAAGAAACATTTCTTGGAACTAGAAGATAACTAACCCTGAAGGGCCTTGCCAAGTACACAGTCACATGGGAGTCTCACAAAACTGGGCTAAGTTCTGGCACTATGGTATTTCTCCTCTCCCTCTCCCCCCTCTTTCTCTCTCTTTCCCTCCCTCTGCCCCGCCTCCTTCTCTCTCACTTGACTGAAATGAAAAGAATAAAAAAGTTCATGGGTGTAATGAAGATTTTCATGCCTGAATCCCAAGAAGAAGAAAAGAAGGAAGAGAAAAGTAGGGAGGCAAAGAAGTTTTAATAAAATCTAAAGAATCTCATTTTGTGTGTAGGGAGTTAAGGAAGGCAAGAATCTAATATTGCTCTAAGGTTTGGTTTTTAGAACATTCAGGGTTATCATCAGTATTTTAAATGATATGAGAAATATGATTGAAATATGGCATAATTGGGAAAAGATAAATATCTCAAAATTGATGGAACATATGATCTGAGGAGGGCATGGCAGGAAATGAGACCTCAAGGATAGGCATGCACAAGTGAGTAAACAGCCTCTTATCTCATAAGAATATGTTTGGGATTTTATCCTGAGTAAAAAAGAATTAAATATCTCTGAAGAAATTATAATTCATATTTTTGAAAGAATGATCCTCCTACATAGAAAATATGGACTAATTAACTACAGATTGAGGATGCTTCAGTCAAAATCCAGGTGAGAGGCAACATGATTCTGAAAATAGGGAGTGATAAGAAATCACAATAAAGAAGGACATGGGGGTGTGACTGGATAATTAAGACTTTATTTGTTATCTTAAGTGACTGATGCTTTAAGAGACTGAGTTTTCCATTTAAATTGGAAATTTAAGCTTTGGTAATGATGAAGGGGAATCCATAATTTACCCAGAAATAGTGTTAAGTTTATGATACTGAAAGCAGTATTCAAAATTCAAATCTCATGTGAGAATCTGGGTAAAACTTTATCCAAACCTGAAGACCAAAAAAAAAAAAAAAAAAACAGAGAGAAAGATGGATTTTTCTGAAAAGGATTATTAGTTGCAGATGTGAGAGTTTGTTCTTACCATGATAAATCACTAATGGGGGATTTTGTGTTGTTTATATTTTGACATTGCATTATTATCATTGCCATTCTGGCTCAGGAAATTGAAGAAAATTATGGCATTGCAATTATACCCCCTTTTTTTCTTCAACTGTTAAGATTCTAACACCACAGAATATGTCTTTTTTAGATGCAGAGAGAGAAAGAGATGGCATTAACTTATACAGTCACGTAGGAAGGAAAGCATGAAGGTAAATTGTAACTCCAAAGACACATCTCTTGGGAATAAAAGATGACTAACCCTGTAGAACCTTTCCGGCTGCACAGTCACATG
The DNA here is from genome assembly GCF_950295315.1 of Erinaceus europaeus. Taxonomy (NCBI): domain Eukaryota; kingdom Metazoa; phylum Chordata; class Mammalia; order Eulipotyphla; family Erinaceidae; genus Erinaceus; species Erinaceus europaeus. The sequence goes on from NC_080162.1 coordinate 198,517,060, forward strand.
GGAGTCTCAACAAAATAGGGTAAGTGCTGGAGCCATGGTATCTTTTTAAGAATCTTTAAGGGTTGATAAATGTTAAATGAAATAATTGGAAGATGGCTCTGTTTCACCAGAGTAATGTCTTTATTTTCAAAATAAAACTTGCAAATAATCAGAGAGAGGGGAGATTCCATGAAGGTATATAAGCATTGGACAAAATGGAAACTTGTATTGGTACTGAATATTAGGTAACATAGGTTGAATTATTATCAATAATTATATGAGAAAATCAAATAAATCAAATCTTGATGCTTAAAGGTGAGGCATATTAGAAGCATCAAGACATGTTGTAGACAGAATGAAGATGGGTAAATAGAAAGGGCTGTGCTTCTGTCCTTTTGGAATTATATTTTTATTGGGGGAATTATTGGTTTACAGTAAAAACAGTTGTTGATACACATGTAAAAATCTATCAGTTTTTTTGAAAAACATACTCATCCTCAGTCTGAGGCCTTTTTCACCATCATGCACTGGAGGGTTGACTCAAGCATTTCTCACACGAAATTCACTTGTGTGGGAAGATCCAGAAGGGCCTACTGGACACTTCCGTCCTTTAGTAGCTGATATAAGCACCAACTTATTGGGGAGAGACTTGCTAGAATCTCTGGATGTAATAATATCAACATACGCCTCTACAGGACACCACACTCACTCCTGTGAGACTGCTAGACCCAACCAGAACCCCCAATACTAACTGCCACTGTTCGTAACAGAACTCCCCGGCTAGATTGGCTTTCTAATGAGCCTGTCTGGGTGGAACTTTGACTAGGGAGAAGCTAGAAAATTTAAAACAACTCTTCCAAGAGCAGTTATCTTTGGGACACATTCGTCATTCCCGGAGCCCATGGAATACTCTGGTCTTCGTGATTAAAAAGTGCTCAGGAAAATGGCGCCTCCTCCAGTATCTTTGTGCAGTTAATAAAACCATGCGGGTTTGGGGCTCCCCCCAAAGGGGTTTGCCTCTTGCTTCTGTGATTCCCACAGGAATTCCAATCATAGCTATTGCTATACAGGATTGTTTTTTCTCTATTCCCTTACACCCACAATGTTTTGCCTTCTCTGTTCCTTCTATTAATAACACCAGTCAGCCCTGAAGATAGATATGAATAGCTGGTACTTCCCCAGGGCATGGCCAATAGTCATACTATTTGTCAAGAGGCTGTTAAATCTGCCCTTTTTCCATATATTCATAAGGACCTTAAGGTTTTCCATTATATGGATGACATGTTAATATGGGGAGAATTAGATACGGATCTCTCCACCCTTCTTGATTTTCTAATCCCTGCCTTAAAGAGAAGTGGACTTAATATAGCTTAGCTTAGATTGCGCTGCATTCCACATGAATAAAGAGATGCTGCTTCCCAGCTCAGCCATGAGTCCCTGGTCATCTGTCTTCCGCCCGTGAAGCTAGCCCAGCAATGAACCAGGACCTGACAGTCCCCCTAAACCCTCACCCCTGTCAAGTCCTTTGCTTTAGTGTAATACACTAAGCCCAGCCAAGGTTCTACATTGTGTCTACATTCTGTTATTATTTTTAAACTTTTGTTCATGAGGGAGCGCATCCCATATGCATACTTCTCTTTCTGGCTTATCTCAATTAACATGATTCTTTCAAGCTCCATCCAAGATGAGGTGAAGAAGGTGAATTCATTTTTAATAACTAGTAGTATCCCATTGTGTATATAAACCACAACTTTCTCAGCCACTCATCTGTTGTTGGATATTTTCATTGCTTCCAAGTTCTGGTTATTACAATTTGTGCTGCTATAAACATAGATATGCAAAACAGATCTTTTGGGGTGGGTGAATTTGATTTAGTAGGATATATCCCCAGGAGAGGAATTTCAGGGCCATAGGTTAAGTCAATTTATAGCCTTCTGATAGTTCTCTAGACTGCTCTTCACTCACTGGCTCATATAGAGAGACAAAGTGGCAAATGACAGAGAGAGAGAGAGAGAGAGAGAGAGGAGGGGGAGGGGAGAGAGAGAGAGACCACAAGACTACTCTGCTATGAAAAGCTTCTCCTGTGCATGGTTCATGTGGTGTCAGGGGGTTCAAACTTGATCCTTGCACATGGTACAGTGTGTCCTGAACTATCTCCTAGAACCCAATAAATTACATTTCATAAATTACATAGGTTTTAAATATAGCTAATACATGTATGCATGATAGCTTTGTTAGTAGTGATAGTGGCAGTAGGTGGCTAGCTATCTCCCTACAAAAAATCAAAAAGTTTACCTAAGTCTCTGAAATCCAGTCAGGTTGCAAACAATAATATTCCTAAAAAGCATTTAACAGGTGTGTCATTCCAGAGACATCCACTGCTTGAACAAGAGCTGAGCCCCTAATTTACTCTCAAAGCTCCTTTTAAGTATTCAAAGTGGATTGCAAGCCTTTCCTTGAATCATTCACTGGAAAACAGCTTGGATTAGTGGAAACTGACTTCTAAAACAAGGTGGTAAGGCATTCTTTCCTCTTTACAAATCAAGAAGCCTAGAAGGCTACAACCTTGTAAATACTAGTACAAATTCTCGTAAAATATAAACTAGTAAGAAGTGTTTTTTTACCTTTGTAAAGTCCACATATCTTAAGATCTTAACTTAGCATCCAAAGCCTTTATAAATTAGAACTGACTTTCTCAATCGTGGGAAATGCTTAGAGAATTCCCATAAGCATTTCTCAAGAAGCAGAAGAAAGAGAGCATTCTAGGTCCAGAGAATGATCTGAATAAAAATAGTTAAGCCAACTATCTTTAGTAAATTGGGAATGCTCATAATGTTTATGAGAGAGAATGATTATTAAATACGTAAATATAAGTATATTTATTAAATGGCTTCATAAAAATGTTACAAAAACTTGCTTCTTAATAAGATTTCTTTTATTATCAGTTTATTGGGGACTAATGGTTTACAGTATAGTTGTTGACACAAATACAATTTCTCATCTTACAATGACATGTTTCTGCAATGTGTTGCATGAACTTCCTGCCTGCACAAGATGGCAAAGTTTTATTATTTTTTTTCAGGGATAAGTGGTGGTGCCCCTGTAAACTGCACATATTACAGTGTAGAACAGCCCAGGTTCAAGCCCCTTTCCCCACCTGCATGGATAAGCTTCCTAATTGATGAAGTAGGGTTGCAGATATCTCTCTGTCTCTCTCTCTCCCTCTCTACATCACCTCCCCTCTCAGTTCCTCTCTGTCTCTATCCAATAATGAATAAAAATTTAAAAATAAGTTAAAAGTAAAATTAAATTTTAAAAAGATTTGTTTTTTCCTTTCCTTCTTCTTCTTCCTCCTCCTCCCCTCCTCCTCACCCTCCTCCTCCTCACCAAGCACCACTATAGATCCTAGAAATAGTGCAAGAGTCAAAGAAGACGTCAGAGAAATTTAAAAAGGGGGTGACATGTCTTAGCCCCAGGAAGTGTAGCTTTGGGGCAATTTTTATTTATCACCTAGTAGAAGGATGTCAGGACATTCACATGGCCTACCAACAAAAGAAGCACAGGTAGGCTTATTCCATCCCTTGATAAAATGGAACTCTCTGTATATCAAGGTCTTCCAATATCATGTTCAAGAAGAAGCTATCATGAAGCCCTTGAATAAGGAACAATCAATGAACTTCCTCTTTGAGCCTGAAACTGTATCTTTTAGAGCTAAAAGATTCTTAGGGGTTTGTGAAGGAATCTAGATGAAGATAATACTGTGAGTTTTCCTAGCTAAGGAGTAACTTTGTCCTCACAGGCCTGGGTAGGAGTCTGTTTTCTACTAATTTTAGTTTATTGATAAGTATGGCTGATTTATATCTTGAGGCCACAAGATACTTTTCAACAATAACTGTTAGAAACTCAAACTAAAGATTATAACTTTCAAAACTGAAATTTACAAAACACTCTTGAGGTTACAGAGAGAGAGTGAGAGGCAAGAAACAGAAAAAAACATAAATAAGCTGAGGTATATTGCATAATGATTATGCAAAGAGACTCTCATGCCTGAGGCTTCCAAATTCCAGGTTCAATTCCTCACAAGCCAGAGTTGAGCAGTGTTTTATTAATGACAGAGAGAGAGAGAAAGAGAGAGAGAGAGAGAGAGAGAGAGAGAGAGAGAGAGAGAGAGGCTGTCACTCTGGTATTTGCCCTGCCAGGACCTTATGCTTGAGAATGCAAAGCTTTCTCCACTGTAAACTCCCAGACCACCACCAGTAGCCATTCTTGCATCATCTATTTGTTAATATCCCTCACATGTGAGCATCTTGCTACTTTAACATTGTTGATGAAATGTCGAACTCCATCATGTAAAGTTCTTTTCTTTAGCTGACAAATACAACTCTGTCCCAAACCCAGTGGAAGAAAGTACATTCTGCCCACCCCCTTTTTCCCAGCCAAATTAGAACACAGATTCTGAAATTAAAGATAATTGTCCGATTTCCCTCACAATAGTGGTATACTTTATTTAAGTTAATGGCATGTAAAATTTCCTTTGCAGGAGCAGGCTTTGCCAGATGACCATATGCTTCATGAATTTTCACATCTTTTTTAGGTATTGGATTGAATACTGCTTTTATTCAACAACTGTGAGTATCCTATAATACGTATAGCCTCCCATTTGGACGGGGGAGAAAAATAGACACCTGCAGACCTGCTTGAGCATCTGTAAAGCAACCCCCCCCCCCAGCAGGTGGGGAGCCTGGGGCTCGAACTGAGATCTTTATGCCAGTCCTTGCGTTTTGCTCCACCTGCACTTAATCCACTGTGCTACAGCCTGACTTCCAAGTAATATGTTTTTAATTTAATATGAGAAAGGACTTAACAAGTATCCCTATAGTAGATATTTCACAAGTAGTGAGGAATTACTGTAGGTATCTCTCGCCCATTTCCTCTCAATTTCACTCTGCCTCTATACAATGAAAATATGTTTAAAATGTAAATAAAAGAGATTCATAATAATATAGGAGGGAAGTAAAGGAAAGTAAGAAAATGTGCTGCCCCAAATAAAGATAGTGTATATATCCCTCCTTCCCTGTTAATTTCTGGCTGTCTTTATCCACTAAGTAGATAAAGACAATAAAACAAACAAAAAAAAACTTTGCTTCTGTTTAAGGGGCCAGGAGATGGTGCAACTGGTTAAGCGTATGCATTGCAGCATGCAAGGATCCTTGTTCAAGCCCCGGGTTTCGCTTCAGGAGTGATGTAGCAGAGCTGCATGTGTCTTTCTGTCTCTCTCCCTCTTTCTATATTCCCTTCCCCTCTCAATTTCTCTGCCTCTATCCAGTAATAAATAAACAAAGATTAAAAAAAAGTGTTGGAGACAGAGGCAAAGGTAAATTAAAGAGTTTTATCCTTTAGCATTCATGTTCAAGGACTCTCCCCACTATACCTTATATCTATCACTAAATGACTTGCAGTTCTCTAAAAAACAACTAATTTAATTTAACTAACAACTTAATGTTTTGCTCATATGTGCAATGTATATATAAAAGATGAAGTAGCCAGACTGTCTCTAAGACTTTACTTTTTTTTTCTGGGAACTGGAGGACAGAACGTTGTTGGTAAGAAAAATGTTGAATCAAAACTTTGTCTTCTTCTTTTTTTTTTTTCTGATATTATTTGACCTGAGGGTTATTTTCCTCAAATCTTATAAATTAAATATGTTGAAAAAATGTGATTTAATTTAGATCATAATCGACAACTTTAGGGATAAGTAGGTCAATTATTTTCTGTTCCCTTGGCTACAACCTTAAACAACTCTCCTAACAGTCTTCTTCAGTAAATACGTGAAGAAAAACACCAGTATATAATAGCAGTTCATAGTCTGGATAGCCTGTTTCCCAGCTGACATTTGGCAGTGTTGGGAGATAATTTTGATCTTCACAATTTGGGGAAGGATTACTATTTGTATTTTAGAGACAGAAGATAAAGATATGGGGGTCAGGGAGTCGGGCTGTAGCGCAGCGGGTTAAGCGCAGGTGGTGCAAAGCACAAGGACCGGCATAAGGATCCCGGTTCGAACCCCGGCTCCCCACCTGCAGGGGAATCGCTTCACAGGCGGTGAAGCAGGTCTGCAGTTGTCTATCTTTCTCTCCTCCTCTCTGTCTTCCCCTCCTCTCTCCATTTCTCTCTGTCCTATCCAACAACAATGACATTAATAACAACAATAATAACTACAACAAAAATTAAAACAAGGGTAACAAAAGGGGAAATAAAAAATATATAAAAATAATAAAAAATAAGATAAAGATACTACTAACTATATTACAATATACAAAATTGTGTTACCCAAAACCAAGAAATTAAGTACCTGGGTGTTAATACTAAGAGATTTGGTACAGAGAAAAATAATGATTTGTATGTACTTGGATTTCATGTATAAATATTGGGAACAACTATAAATATATTATGTGTGCAAAATTTAAATTTTGTAGTGTAAAAATGGATTAAAAAAAAGGAAAAAAAGACAGATCCTTTCCCTGAAAACACCTGTCTTTTGGCTTATTACATATGTGACCTGACTGACCTGAGAGCAGCTCTGCAGCCTATTGGTTAAGGCTCAATATAATTCATAGGACATCCCTGAGGTCTAAAGGAGACGATGTCTATGTAATGGAGTGTGAAACTGGTACTCTTCATGCTTTGTGGGGCATAAATTCACCAGATGTTACACTCCAAAGTGACTTGCAGGCAGAAAACATGTGGAAATAACTGGTTCTATGACAACTGTAGAGTATGGATATGAAATTGGAGAGGGAGTAGAGGTCCAAAAGCACTTCAAAATAAGTTTGAAGTATCTCAGGACTGAGGAGAATATTGGAAGAATGAGAACCTGTAAGATTATTTTGGAAACATAGGCTTGATATGAACACTTACGGTTTGACTGAGGGCACCAGAATGAGTACTGACCCCTCTAAGAGAGGAAGATCTTGTGGTACATTGGTAGAGCTCAGCATCAAGGAAGTAATTGCAGGCCTGAGAACATGCACAGAGCTTCAGACGCAAAGGAGGGAACATGGAAAGCTGAATCATTTTCAAAGATGTCCCATTCAAATGGTCAATCTTCTAGGGTGATCAAGCCTAGAAGTAATGAATTATGGAGTTTTCTGCTAATGGGGAATCCCAGAGATGATTTAGAAGTAGAAAACTCAAAGAAAATTACACTCTGAATTATAGTGTCAGGACTTTAGAAGAGGATATATATATATATATATATATATATATATATATATATATATATTATAGTCATTCTTTATCAAATTTAAACATGTCTAGAGGCAATACACTATACTGTGGAGTATGATGCTCCTATCATGTCCCCCTAGGACTAAAAGCTAGTATATGACTAAAAGCTAGTCAGTGACTCATCTGACAATGCATGGCAATATAGCTAAGTCTGTGCCATTGTCACAATATACTTCTATTTTATTTTTTTAATTTATTTTTTATTTAAGAAAGGATAAATTAACAAAACCATAGGATAGGAGGGGTATAATTCCATACAATTCCCACCACCCAATCTCCATATCCCATCCCCTCCCCTGATAGCTTTCCCATTCTCTATCCCTCTGGGAGTGTGGACCCAGGATCATTGTGGGTTGCAGAAGGTGGAAGGTCTGGCTTCTGTAACTACTTTCCCGCTGAACATGGGTGTTGACTGGGTGTTAACTGGTCAATTCATACTCCCAGTCTGCCTCTCTCTTTCCGTAGTAGGCTGGGTCTCTGGGGAAGCAGAGCTCCAGGACACATTGGTGGGGTCTTCAGTCCAGGGAATCTTGGCCAGCATCCTGATGGCATCTGGAACCTGGTGGTTGAAAAGAGAGTTAACATACAAAGCCAAACAAATTGTTGAGCAATCATGGGCCCAAAGGTTGGAATAGTGGAGAGAGTGTTGGGGTGGGGGTTACTCAGTGCAAGCTCTAGTGTACTTCTGCTTTCAGGTATATATATTTTGCACTAGTTTATGGATACCTGTGAACATATGCTCTCTCTCACAGAACCTGGTATATATATAGGCTTTGGGACCTTGTTAGGAAGTAAACCACCTGGGATGGAATTAGAGAATACTATGAAAGGAAAGGTCTCACCCAAGTAATGAAGCTGAAGGGTTGTCATTCCACATCTGAAGTCTCTGGACACAGTCTGAGCTGAAGCATGTTGAGGTGGCAATCATTGTGTTGATTAGGTTGCGATCAGGAGATGCAATATTATTTGATATGGATTAGGAGAGTCATGCGGGAAAGAGGGCCCTATCCTAAGGTTCCAGGACTGGGGGAAATATAGGCTCTATAGTGGAGATGTGAGGTTCCTGCTGTCTTAGGGTTCAAAAAGACAATGGATAGTTAATCACATTATTTGGTAATTGGGTTAAATTTGAAAAGACCTTTTGTTAGGGTTTGCTGTATAGTACCCAGTATCTTGTATATAGCTGTGCCAACAGTTGCTTCGGATCTACTTGGACTAGGCTTTTGAGAGAGTCTGCATATCAAATACACAGCCTATATATTAAAAATACTCAGTCTGTGTTTTAAATACTTCGAGTCATACAATTAATTTTCACCTCTCATATTAATTAACTAGTGATTTATATGACTACACTTTACTAGAAGTGTACATAAACACCATTCCTACCACCAAAAGACTGTGACCCATCCCCACCACCCAGCACCCCCCCCCCTCAACAGCCCAGGAAGCCACATGTCTACCCCTAACCACAGGGTTTTTTCTTTGGTGACCTACTTTCAATTGAGTCAGATCCTGCTTTTAGTTTCCCTTTCAGATCTTCTTAGTCAACTTCTGTTGATGAGTGGGATCATCCCATACTCATCTTTATCTTTCTGACTTAGCTCACTTCACATAATTCCTTCTATCTCTGTCCAATATGGGTCAGAGAAGGTGGGTTCATTGTTCTTGATAGCTGCATAGTATTCCATTGTGTATATATACCACAGCTTTCTCAGCCACTCATCTGGTGTTGGGCACCTGGGTTGCTTCCAGGTTTTAGCTATTATGAATTGTGCTGCTGTGAACATAGGAGTACACACCTCTTTTTGGTTGGGTGTTATGGAGTCCTTGGGGTATAATCCCAGGAGAGGAATTACTGGATCGTATGAAAGGTCCATGTCTAGCCTTCTGAGAGTTCTCAAGACTGCTCTCCACAGAGGCTGTACCAATTTACATTCCCACCAGCAATGTAAAAGGGTTCCTCTTTCCCCACAGCCTCTCCAGAATTTGTTGCTTCTGTCCTTTTTGATGTATGTCATTCTTACAGGAGTGAGGTGGTATCTCAATGTTGTCTTAATTTGTATTTCTCTGACAATCAGTGACCTGGAGCAGTTTTTCATATGTTTGTTAGCCTTTTGGATCTCCTCTGAGGTGAATGTTTTGTTCCTATCATCTGCCCATTTTTTTGATGGGGTCATTTGCTTTTTTGGTGCTAAGTTTGCTGAGCTCTTTATATATTTTGGTGATTAGTTTCTTGTCTGATGTATGGCATGTGAAGATCTTCTCCCATTCTGTGAGGGGTCTCTTTATTTGTTTAATAGTTTCTTTATTGTGCAGAAGCTTTTCAATTTGATGTAGTCCCATTGGTTTGTTTCTGCTTTAGTCTTCCTTGCAATTGGGTTTATTTCATCAAAGATGTCTTTGAGGTGTAGGTGGGGAAGTGTTTTACCAACGTTTTCATCTAAGCATTTGATAGTTTCTGGTCTAACATCCAGGTCTTTGATCCACTTGGAGTTGTTTTTTGTTTCTGGTGAGATAAAGTGGTTCAATTTCATTCTTCTGCATGTTACAACCCAGTTATCCCAGCACCATTTATTGAAGAAAGCCTCCTTCTTCCATTTAATCCTCAGCCCCCTTATCAAAGATTAGATGTCCATAGGTGTGGAGCTTTATTTATGGGCTTTTAATTCTGTTCCATGGGTCTGTGTGCCTATTTTTGTTCCAGTACCATGCTGTTTTGATGATGATGGCTTTATAATATAGTTTAAGGTCTGGGAGTGTGATGCCTCCATTTTTGTTCCTTTTCCTCAAGATGGTTTTGGCAATTCTACGTGTTTTCTGGTTCCAGATAAATGATTGTAGTGTTTGTTCTATTTTCTTAAAGAAGAGTGGTGGAACTTGGATGGATATTGCATTAAATTTGTATATGGCTCTGGGAAGAATATTCATTTTGATGATATTTATTCTTCTAATCCATGATCATGGGATATCTTTCCATTTCTTGGTATCAATTTCTGTTTCCTTGAATAGTGACTCATAGTTTTTAGTATACAAGTCTTTCACTTCTTTGGTCAACTTTATTCCTAGGTATTTGATTGATTTTGCTGAAACAGTAAATGGGAATGATTTCTGGATGTCTTCTTCTTCAGATTTAGTGTTTGCATAAAGAAATACCACTGATTTTTGCACATTGATTTTGTAGCCTGACAGTTTTTTTTGCCTAATATTGCCTAATAAATTCTAGTAGTTTTCTGCTGGATTTTTTAGGTTTTTCTATGTATACTATCATATCATCTGCAAATAGTGAGAGCTTGATTTCTTTCCTTCCAATCTGTATTCCTTTGATTTCTTTCTCTTGCCTGATTGCTATGGCAAGAACTTCCAATACTATGTTGAAGAGTAACGGTGACAGTGGACAGCCCTGTCTAGTCCCCGATCTGAGGGGGAATGCTTTCAGTTTCTGTCCATTGAGTATGATGTTGGCTGTAGGTTTGCTATATATAGACTCCACTATCTTGAGGAATTTCCCATCTATTCCCATTTTTTGTAGAGTTTTGAGCATGAATGGGTGTTGGATTTTGTCAAAGGCTTTCTCTGCATCTATTGAGATAATGATGTGGTTTTTGGCTTTGCTTTTACTGATGTGGTGAATGACATTGATTGACTAATGGATGCTGAACCAGCCTTGCATTCCTGGGATGAATCCCACTTGGTCCTGATGAACAATGTTTTTGATGTGCTGCTGTATCCAGTTGGTCAAGATCTTGTTTTATATTTTGGCATCTGTGTTCATCAGAGATATTGGTCTGTAGTTTTAGTTTTTTGTTGTGTCCCTATCTGCTTTTGGTATCAGGGTGATGTTGGCTTCACAGAAGGTGGAAGGGAGCATTCCTGTTTCTTCAGTCTTATGGAAAAGCTTAAGAAGTATGGGTACTCACTGTTCCTGAAAGTTTTGTAGAATTCATTTGTGATGCCATCTGGTCCAGGACTTTTGTTGGTGAGATTCTTAATAACGGTTTCAATTTCTTTGTCTGTGATTGGTGCATTTAGATTTTGTAGTTCTTCTTGGTTCAGTTTTGGAATGGCATATGTTTCTAACAATTGTTCCATTTCTTCCAGATTCTCTAGCTTGGTGTTTCAGAAAGGAATAGAATTAGAATTAGAAATGACAGCCCCTGGTGGGACAGGAATCTTGATAAAGAAAGAATCTCAGCAGGGGTGACTGCTAGGAGCAGATCTCTGGCCCCCAAGGACTGGTTATGGGGGGGAGGGTTTCAGGGGTGTGCTTCAGGAATAATAATTAAAAAGCATTTTTTTCCTTTCTTTTTACTGTATTTTGTAACCCAAACTGAGTTATAGTCACCTTCTTGGTGTCACTCTTAGGACCCCTTATTGACTGTCCTACTAAAGGCAAAAAATCCTACCGTTTCCAGTAGATGTTGTCGGAGCTCAAGCCACTAACAGCTTCTCAGTCCACCATCTTCCAGAATCCAGCAGAGGATATTTTGAAGAGCTCATCTCCATGGCATTCACCAAAAAAAAAAAAAAAAAAAAATCTACTAGTTATGAAAATCTTAGTAAAATATCATATAAAAACAATCTTGTTTCCATGACCTCTCCTCCCTTTGGAGGAGTAAGCCAAGTATGAATCTGGAGAAAAGGAAAATTGTGGGTAGAGAAAAAGGGAAGGATTATAACCTCCACTGCCCCCACCACCCCGGGTTTTACACAAGCACCTTAAAGCCAATGGTAGTTTGCAGAGGGAAGACTTAAAATTAAATCAAGGTTTGGAAATTGGGACAGATAGGTTATGTTGGTGTAGTAACAAATTCATAATCTAAGACAACAGATCATTAATTGTTGCCATGGTTATTGCTAGGGTGTCATGTCTGCACAACTCTCAGCATCCATTTTTTTCCTTTTTATTTGACAGGACAGAGAGGAATTGAGAGGGAAATAGAGAGAGAAGGGGGGAAGAGAGAGAGAGGGAGAGTTGAAGCCCTTTTTCACTTCTCCTGACACTTCTGCACTTTTGCTTTGCAGGAGCAGACTGGGGATTTGAGCTCAGGTCGTTGCACATGGTACCTTGTGGGCTAAGCTGCTTGTTCCACCTCCCACCTCCCAGAAAAGGTCTGCTTCTCATGGAATATGTTCTGACTGTGACAGCGAGCTTATGCATGTGATGAGTGGCACAAAGAAGTGAGAGCCTCAGACAGAGATGGTGCCTCATCACAACTGTCTGCATAGATGACAAGGGATTCTGAAGCACAGCAAGAAAAAGCAAGAGTATTTCACAAGAGCTTTCATAAGCTGACCTGGAATGGAATGTGTAGCATCAGCTACTTTACTTCTTACCCTACTTGTCAGCATTGGACAGGATGTTAATAATCAAAGTTCACAGGAATTTGGGAAATATTATTTTCTTAATGCCCAGAAAGGCGGGTGGATGTGAGTGATACCAGTTTTCAGCTTTTTCCAAATTATAAATCACTGTAACTGGACATTTTCAACTTCTATCTTGAGAGGAACTTAACACATCTTTGGTATATCTATAGAAGTCAGGGAATCTGTGAGGTTTCAATTGGGAACAGAGAAATTATTTACAGGCAGGAGGTACATAGCACAATGGATATACAAAGAGATTCTCATGCCTGAGACTCCTGGGTTCAATGCCCTGTAGCACCAGAGGGCTGGGGAGACAGCATCATGATTCTGCAAAGGACTTTCATGCTTAAAGCTCTGAGGTCCCAGGTTGAATCCCTGCACCATCATAAACCATAGCTGAGCAGAGCTCTGGTCATTTTCTCTGTATCTTTCTCATTGAAATAAAATTAAAAATACATATATACATATATCTTTTAAGAAGAGAGAAATTATTGCCTGCAGTATCAGAAATATTTTTAAAAAGACAAGCCGAAAAAGAATTTTTATATGTCCCACATGTTCAACTTTATGGTGATCTGAGTAAACATATAAACATATTGAGTTGCACATACTGCTTCCTTTTTCATTTTCAAGCATAAAGTTTTTTATCTATCTAATCTCAGCATGATAGAAAATAATATCCTGTACTAAAGCATTTTGTTAGCTTCAACATCTATAATTTATTTAGCAACAATTAAATGTCAGATGCTCTAAACATGTCTCTCTTCATTTGCTCTTTATAACTCTACTGCTCAGATAAACACTTCCACAACAGGATCAATGCAAAGTGATACCATAGAGTGTGTGTGAGGGGGACAGATATACAAATTCATGACAATACTGACTTATAGCTTTACTTAAAAAATGGTAGACAACATCACTAAGAAGAATATAGAATACTATTTCTATACTAGAAATAGATGTTTCAAAGTCCAAGCTCATAGCACATTATTTGTGCAGTAGACTTCCCACCATCTAGAGTTGTCTAAAAAGTATATGTAAATTTTGTCCACACCACACCCATTACCAAGCATTAGTGCCCTTATTCCCACCCCCCTACATGCCCCCCCCCCACACCCTAGCCCATAATACTGCAAGATCTCAGGTTAAATCTCTGGCACAACCAAAAGTCAGAGATAAGCAAGAAAACATATTCTTGAGTTTCTATTTTACTAAAATACAACTGATATGCAAAAATTACACTCATTTAATCTGTACGTCTGGCGGAGTTTGGACACTCATACATAGCCAGGATGTTTTCACAATTGAGGAAATAGGCATATGTCTCACTGCCTGAATTGCTGTTGTCTTCTGTGGGATTTTGACTGTGGTTTTGTTGGTTTATGATAATGCCTACTTGGTAAGAACACCTAACAAATGATAATGTCTACTTGGTAAGAACACCTATCATGATATTAACACTTAAAATTTTAATGTTTATAAAATGATCTTGTTGACTATAGATATTATGTTATATAGCAGCTCTCTACAACATACTTATCTTAAATAATATGACATTCATAAACATGAACATTGAAAGACGATATCAGATTAATACTGTCAAAATATCAATTTCCTACAAAACAATCCATAAGTTCAATAGAGTTTTTATAAAAATCCTATTGGCATTTTTTTTCAAAAATTAAAAAACAATGTTTCTAGCAGTGACCATAGAATGTGAGCTCAGACCTACAGGGATGCAGAGGTTACATAGGCTCCTGTGCTGAATATGGGCCCCAGGTCAAACCAGTGGGGTTTATAGTCAACAACATTTGTATACTCTTTGAGATTATCCTTGCATGGAGGTCTAGCCCTAATGTGATCAATCTTTCTCTGTAGATATTCTCTATCTTTTCATTTTCTGGAGTATCTTGTATTTTTGGAGAGGTTTTTCTCAAAGCTTGAGGAGAAGAGAGGATTACCAACATCATTATTATACTCAGCACCTACTGGCTTTCTCTTATACTCTGGGGAGACCAAAAACACCAATTCATTTAATCTTCTAGAGAATATTTAAAGTAGATAATATTATTTTGTACATAGTAAAATTGATATCTTGTTATAGAGCTCTAAAAATGTATGGTATATACAGTTTTGTAAATATCTAAGTTGCCTACAACCCTAGGCTAAATAGATCAAACCAGATTTCTCACCCTTTCAGAATACTTGGCTTTGCTGACACAGACCACATCATAAATAATGAAAGGGAAACCAGAAAGTGAAACTGCAAGACCTTTTTAAGGTAGTTCTTTGATATCTCAGAGACATCTTTGTGCTGAAGCAAAGTCATGTCTTCTGACTCATTCAATAGAACTTATGGAAGACCAGTGTACTTCAGGTCAAGTAAAGCAGTCTAGAGAACTCTCACAAGGCTAGACATAGACCTTCCATATGACCCAGTAAGTCCTCTCCTGGGATATACCCCAAGGATTCCACAATGCCCAACCAAAAAGATGTGTGTACATCTATGTTCATAGCAGCACAATTCATAATAGCTAAAACCTGGAAGCAACCCAGGTGCCCAACAGCAGATGAGTGGCTGAGAAAGCTGTGGTACATATACACAATGGAATACTATGCAGCTATTAAGAACAATGAGCCCACCTTATCTGACCCATCTTGGACAGAGCTAGAAGGAATTATGTTAGGTCAGCTAAGTCAGAAAGATAAAGATGAGTATGGGGTGATCCCACTCATTAACAGAATTTGAGAAAGAAGAACAGAAAGGGAAACTAAAAGCAGGATCTGATTAAATCGAGAGCAGGGCACCAATGTAAAAACACTGTGGTGAAGGGGAGGGTGGCCATTGGGCTTCCCAATGCGGTGGGGGGTGGGGGCTGGCATGGGTGGTGGGGATGGGACACAGTTTTTTGGTGGTGGGAATGGTGTTTATGTACATTCCTATTAAAGTGTAAACATATAAACCACTATTTAATTACTATGAGAGGGGAAAAATTGATCATATGTCTAGAACATTTTTTTATATTTATTTTATTTATTTATTTCCTTTTGTTGCCCTTGTTGTTTTATTGTTGTAGTTATTATTGTTGTTGTCGTTGTTGGGTAGGACAGAGAGAAATGGAGAGAGGAGGGGAAGACAGAGAGGAGGAGTGAAAGATAGACACCTGCAGACCTGCTTCACCGCCTGTGAAGCGACTCCCCAGCAGGTGGGGAGCCAGGGTTCAAACCGGGATCCTTATGCCGGTCCTTGTGCTTTGTGCCACCTGTGCTTAACCCGCTGCGCTACAACCCGACTTCCTGTCTAGAACTTCTTAAAACACAGACTGAGTCTTTTTAATACATAGGCTGTCTATGATATGTTCTCTCCCAAAAGCCTAGAACAGGGAGAACAGAAGCAACAGGTAGCACAGCTATATACAAGATGCTAGGTATTATACCCCAAACCCTAACAAAGGGACTTTCCAAAGTTAACCCAATCACCAAATAATGTGATGATAACAATAACTATCCATTGTCTTCTTGAACCCGAAGACAACAGGAACCTCACATTTCCACAATAGAGCCTATATTTCCCCCAGTCCTGGAACCTTAGGGTGGGGCCCACTTTTCTGCATGCTGCTCTCAATTCAAATCAAATAATATTGTATCCGTGGATCACAACCTAATCAATGCCACCCCATCATGCTTCACTTCAGACTGTGATCAGAGACTTCAGGTGTGGAATGACAACCCTTCAGCTTCATCACTCCGGTGAGACCTTTTCTTTCATAGTATTCTCTAATTCCATTCCAGGTGGTCCACTCCTCAATAAAGTTCCTAATCCTAGATATAGTCCAGGTCCCCTGAGATAGAGCATAGGTTCACATGTGCCCATAAACTAGGGTAAAAATATATACCTGAAAGCAGTTGTACATAAGAGCATGCAGGGAATACCCCCCAACACTTCATCTGCACTACTCCAGTCTTTAGGTCCATGATTGTTCAACAATTTGTTTGGCTTTGTATGTTAACTCTCTTTTAAGCCACCAGGTTCAGGATGCTGGCAAGATGCTGACCAGACTTCCCTGGACAGATGACCCCATTAATGCATCCTGGAGCTCCGCTTCCCCAGAGCCCCACCCTACTAGGGAAAGAAAGAGGCAGACTGGGAGTATGGATCTACCAGTCAACACCCATGTTCAGCGGGGAAGCAATTACAGAAGCCAGACCTTCCACCTTCTGCAACCCACAATGACCCTGGATCCATACTCCCAAAGAGATAGAGAATGGGAAAGCTATCAGGGGAGGGGATGGGATATGGAGATTGGGTTATATAGGAATTGTGTGGAATTGTACCCCTCTTATTCTATGGTTTTGTTAATGTATCCTTTCTTAAATAAATAAATAAATAAATAAATAAATAAATAAATAAATAAATAAGTCTTCTTTGGACCAGGAGCTTTACTAGATGTTTTTGTACCCATCTTACTTAAATCCATCAACAGTCTATGGAATAAAAAAATCATTATGCTTAATTTGTTAAAGTTAGAACTTTAGTTAAAAGGAGTAAGGTTTTTCTAAGGTAAAAGATTACCACATGAGGATACAACAGTAGAACTCAGGTTTTCTAATGCCAAGTTGCATATTCTTTTCATAAACATGAAGCCTCCGGATTGAGTAGATGAGTAAGTAAAGAGATGAGCAAACACATAGTACTCACCCCTACACTTTATGAAATAAAATAAACTGAATCTTAGTTTGAAAAAAATACCTTTCCCAACACTTTTGTGTTTTATTTTTTAAATGAAGATGCTTCTAAGCAAATATTTTTGGGGGGTTATATAATTTTTTTCAAGTGACCATTACAGTAGAAGAGAAACAAGTTCCAAAGGAGCCCATATACACCATGGGTTTATTTTACTTTATTTCTAAATAGATAATGAAAATTCCTTTAATTTTAGGCATGTTTGCTGATGACATACTAGTTGCCAAAAAATCTGTAAAGTAAGATCAATTTTATGAGCAATTAAGTGGGGTCCCTCCAGAGGTAATTTATTTTATGATGGAGGTTAAACAAGGTGAGAGGAGAGCCTGTTTTAGATGCATTGGTGACAAGGAGGGAAAACAGTTCATCAGCTATGAATTAGTTCCAAATTACCTTGCTTTCCTATTTATATTTTTAAGTCTGGCACCATATTTACATTATAGAGAGAAAATTTTATTATTCATAGCTCTTTAGAGAGTAAAATCACATTTGCCTTTATGTATATAACATACATAGGTATGGGACAACTTTTTCTGCCAATGAACCTTTGAGTTTTTATAACAACATTTTCAGACCATACAACATTATCAACCTAGAAATTAGTGTATTGAATTTTAAACTCTACCTGCAGTTGCTCTAGCAAAGCCAGACCAAACAATTTTGCTGGCTGTGTACAACCCTTAAGCTGGAGAATCCCCTCTTCTGGCGGAAACTTTGACTACAAGGGGAGTTAGATTTTTCCAATAAGACAGATGTGTTTCTTTCTACAGTGCAAGTTAACAATGAAACTATCTGTAAGTGAAAGAAATTGATGCTATGCAAGCCTAGGAAATGAAGAGCAAAGAGCTGAGAAACAAGTAATTAATTGTTATATCAATGCTAAAATTATCCCATTCACACACTTTATTTGAAAAGAGTCTATCATCAGTCACTGTGCTAAAATGCTGGGACTATAATGTAAAAGTAGACATAGTTATTGGGAGCATTGTCTGTATGTGACAGAAGTTGTGTTTCTCCTTGGAGTGATTTAAACCAAATCCCTTTGAACAGGTTTGACCATCTTTAAATCAAATGGTTACAAAGCACATGTGACTTGCCTCCAAGGTTACTGATAATGCGAACCTTTGTACTTAGAATGTTATCTCTAGCACAAAGAGAAACAAGTTAAACTGTGATCATCAAGGACACTACAGCACAATAGAAACTACCAAAGGTCAGTCTTCTCTTCACAGTGTGTCAATATTTTATAAGTACTTTGTCTTCTTCAAGAATTTTCCATTTCACCTGAGATTTCAAAGCACTGATTCTTACTTCCTCTAACTTTGTCTCTGGCTGTGGAGGGAGAAAAAACCTGAATCAGACTACTACATTACATCTACTGTTCCAGTGCCAGCCTTGATTTTAGGAAAAGAATTCCAATTTAATCATCCCTCAAATGTTCCCTGTAGGACTACATATTTGTAGAATTTGAGTGAGAAAAAAAAAAAACCTAAGTCAGAAGAGATCCAAAAGGCTAACAAACATATGAAAAATTGCTCCAGATTGCTGATTGTCAGAGAAATGTAAATAAAGACAACATTGAGGTACCACCTCACCCCTGTGAGAATGGCATACATCAAAAAGGACAGCAGCAACAAATGCTGGAGAGGCTGTGGGGACAAAGGAACCCTTCTGCACTGCTGGTGGAATGTAAATTGTCCAATCTCTGTAGAGAGCACTACGGAGAACTCTCACAAGGCTAGACATAGACCTTCCATATGACCCAGTAATCCCTCTCTTGGGGATATACCCCAAGGAATCCATAACACCCATCCAAAAAGATATATGTACACCTATGTTCATAGCAGCACAATTCATAATAGCTAAAACCTGGAAGCAACCCAGGTGCCCAACAACAGATGAGTGGCTGAGAAAGCTGTGGTATATATACACAATGGAATTCTATGCAGCTATTAAGAACCATGAACCCACCTTCTCTGACCCATCTTGGACAAAGGTAGAAGGAATTATGTTAAATGAACAAAGTCAGAAAGATAAAGATGAATATGGGATGATCCCACTCATCAACAGAAGTTGAGAAAGAAGAACAGAAAGGGAAACTAAATTTAGGATTTGACTAAATCTGGAGTAAGGCACCAAAGTAGAAACCCTGGGATGAGTGTGAGGGTGGATATTCCGCTTCCTGAGGAGATGGGGGAGGGCAGGGTGGGTGGTATGAGACACAGTCTTTTGGTGGTGGGAATGGTGTTTATGTACACTACTTTTTATTTCTAGTCATATAAATCACTATTTAATTGACATGATAGGGGAATTTTGATTATATGTCTCAAACTTTTTAAAACACAGACTGAGTCATTTTAATACATAGGCTGAGTCTTTGATGTGCTGACTCTCTCAAAAGCTTAGACCAGGGAGAACAGAAGCAACCAATGGCACAGCTATATACAAATAATGTCAAAGGACATAAATTATGGTGATGTTGGGTATTATGCAGCAAATCCTAACAGAGGGATTTTTCAAAATAAACCCAATTACCCAATAATGTGATTATAACAATAATTATCTATTGTCTTCTTGAACCCTAAGTCAGCAGGAACCTCACATTTCCACTATAGAGTCTATATTCCCCAAGTCATGGAACCTCTGGGGTGGGGCTCACTTTCCTGCATGCTTCACTCAGTTCATACCAATTAATATTGTATCCACTGATCCCAACCTAATCAACTTAATGAGAACCACTTCAGCTTGCTTTACTTCAGACTCTGTCCAGAGACTTCAGGTGTGGAAAGACAACTCTTCAGCTTCATTACTCATATGAAACCTTTCCTTTCATAGCATTCTCTAATTCCATTTTAGGCGGTTCACTTTCTAACAAAGTTCCAAAACCTAGATATAGACCAGGTCCCATGAGATAGAACATATGTTCACATGTATCCACAAACTAGGGCAAAATATATACCTTAAAGAAAAAGTACACACTAGTCTTCAGTGAGTACCCCCAACATTTCATCAGCATTATTCTAGCCTTTAGATCAATGATTGTTCATCAATATGTTTGGCTTTGTATATTAACTCTCTTTTCAGCCACCAGGTTCCAGATACCAGCATGATGCCTACCAGACTTCCTGGACAGACAACCCCACCAATGTGTCCTGGAGCTCCATTTCCCCAGAGGCTCACCCTACTAAGGAAAAAGAGAGGCAGACTGGGAGCATGGATCAACCAGTCAATGTCCATGTTCAGCGGGGAAGCAATTACAGAAGCCTGACCTTCCACCTTCTGCATACTCCCAGAGGGATAAAGAATAGGAAAGCTTCCTGCTGTCTTAGGATTCAAAAAGACAATTGATAGTTAATGCTATCATCACATTATTTGGTAATTGGGTTAACTTTGAAAAGTCCTTTTGTTAGGGTTTACTGTACAGTACCCAGTATCTTGTATATAGCTGTGCTATTGGATGCTTCTGATCTACTTGGTCTAGGCTTTTGAGAGAGTCTGCATATCAAATACACAGCCTATAAATTAAAAAGATTCAGTTTGTGTTTTGAAAAACTTTGAGATATACAATTGATTTTCCCCCTCTCATATTAATTTACTAGTGATTTATATGTCTACATTTTGCTAGGAGTGTACATAAACACCATTCCCACCACCAAAAGACTGTGACCCATCCCTCCCGCCCACTCCCACCCCCCACTGGCCCAGGAAGCTGCATGTCTACCCCTCACCACAGGGTTTTTACTTTGGTGCCCTACTTACAATTTGGTCAGGTCCTGCTTTTAGTTTCCCTTTCAGGTCTTCTTAGTCAACTTCTGTTGATGAGTGGGATCATCCTATACTCATCTTTATCTTTCTGACTTAGCTCACTTCACATAATTCCTTCTATCTCTGTCCAAGATGGGTCAGAGAAGGTGGGTTCATTGTTCTTGATAGCTGCATATTATTCCATTGTATATATATACCACAGCTTTCTCAGCCACTCATCTGTTGTTGGGCACCTGGGTTGCTTCCAGGTTTTAGCTATTATGAATTGTGCTGCTATGAACATAGGAGTACACACCTCTTTTTGGTTGGGTGTTCTTCCCACAGTCCTGGAACCCTTGGATAGGGCCCACTTTCCCGTATGCCTCTCCCAATCCATATCCAATAATATTGCATCCGCCGATCACAACCTAACCAATGCAATGATTGCCACCTCAACATGCTTCACTTCAGACTGTATCCAGAGACTTCACGTGTGGAATAACAACCCTTCAGCTTCATTACTCAGGTGAGACCTTTCCTTTCATAGTATACTCTAATTTCATCTCAAGTGGTTCACTTTCTAACAAAGTCCCAAAAGCTAGATATACACCAGTTTCTGTGAGAGAGAGCATATGTTCACACGTATCCATAAACTACTGCAAAATATATACCTGAAAGCAGGACTACACTAGAGTTTGCAGTGAGTACCTCCCTAACACTTCCTCTCCACTATTCCAAGCTTTGGGTCCATGATTGCTCAACAATTTCTTTGGATTCGTATGTTAACTCTCTTTTCAGTCACCAGGTTCCAGATGCCATCAGGATGCTAGCCAGGCTTCCCTGGATTGAAGACCCCACCAATGTGTCCTGGTGCTCCGCTTCCCCAGAGACCCACCCTACTAGGGAAAGAGAGAGGCAGACTGGAAGTATGGACCGACCACTCAACGCCCATGTTCAGCGGGGAAGCAATTACAGAAGTAAGACCTTCTACCTTCTGCAACCCACAATGACCCTGCGTCCATGCTCCCAGAGGGATAGAGAATGGGAAAACTATCAGGGGAGGGGATGGGATATGGAGATTGGGTGGTGGGAATTGTGGGGAGTTGTACCCCTCCTACCCTATGGTTTTGTTAATTAATCCTTTCTTAAATAAAAAAAATAAAATAAAAAAGAATAGGAAAGCTATCAGGGGAGGGGATGGGGTAAGGAGATCTGGTGGTGGTAATTGTATGGAGTTGTACTGCTCTTATATTATGGTTTTGTTAATGTCTAATTTTTTAAATAAATTTTAAAAATGCCAAGATATTAACAAAGAAAGGATCCACTTAATTGTGGAACTGAGAAGTAGAGTTAATAATGGTTTACACAAAGCTATGTTCAGATTTACATATATTCAGATAATTGTCTCACAATTTCTTCATCTATGCTTCATCTCTCTCTATTATCTCTGCATGAACATTGTCCCTATTATAAGGAAAGAATAAAGCCTTTCTTTCTTGGTCATTTATTTCTCATGTTTTACTGATAAAATTGATAGGAGGTTCATGTTTTATTTAAAACCGACTACTGAGATTGATCAGTTCCAGGTCACACAATCCTGCTGTCTAGAAGTAAAGGGTAAAATTAATCCCATAAGAATACAATGGACAGAGTCAACATATCAAAGGCAGCTTATGTATTAAAAAGACTCAGTCTGTGTTTTAAGAAGTTCTAGACATATGATCAATTTTCCCCTCTCATAGTAATTAAATAGTGGTTTATATGTTTACACTTTAATAGGAATGTACATAAACACCATTCCCACCACCAAAAAACTGTGTCCCATCCCCACCACCCACCTCCCCACCCCCCGCCACGCTGGGAAGCCCAATGGCCACCCTCCCCTTCACCACAGGGTTTTTACATTGGTGCCCTACTCTCGATTTAATCAGATCCTGCTTTTAGTTTCCCTTTCTGTTCTTCTTTCTCAACTTCTGTTGATGGGTGGGATCATGCCATACTCATCTTTATCTTTCTGACTTAGCTGACTTAACATAATTCCTTCTAGCTCTGTCCAAGATGGGTCAGATAAGGTGGGCTCATTGTTCTTAATAGCTGCATAGTATTCTATTGTGTATATGTATCACAGCTTTCTCAGTCACTCATCTGCTGTTGGGCACCTGGGTTCCTTCCAGGTTTTAGCTATTATGAATTGTGCTGCTATGAACATAGATGTACACATATCTTTTTGGTTGGCCATTATGGAATCCTTGGGGTATATCCAGGAGAGGACTTACTGGGTCATATGGAAGGTCTATGTCTAACCTTGTGAGAGTTCTCCAGACTGCTCTTCAGAGAGGCTGGACCAATTTTCATTCCCACCAGCAGTGCAGAAGGGTTCCTCTTTCCCCGCAGCCTCTTCAACATTTGTTGTCGCTGTCCTTTTTGATGTATGTATGCCATTCTCATATGTTGACTCTCTTAAAAGCCTAGACCAGGGAGAACAGAAGCAACCGGTAGCACAGCTATATACAAGATGCTGGGTATTATACCCCAAACCCTAACAAATGAACTTTCCAAATTTAACCCAATCACCAAATAATGTGATGATAACAATAACTATCCTTTGTCTTCTTGAACCCTAAGACAACAGGAACCTCACATTTCCACAATAGAGCCTATATTTCCCCCAGTCCTGGCACCTTAGGGTGGGGCCCACTTTCCTGCACGCTGCTCTCAATTCAAATCAAATAATATTGCATCCGCAAATCACAACCTAATCAACACAAGGAGTGCCACCCCAACATGCTTCACTTCAGACTGTGACCAGAGACTTCAGGTGTGGAATGACACCCCTTCAGCTTCATCACTCAGGTGAGACCTTTCCTTTCATAGTATTCTCTAATTCCATTCCAGGTGGTCCACTCCCCAATAAAGTCCCCAAACCTAGATATAGTCCAGGTCCCCTGAGATAGAGCATAGGTTCACACATGCCCATTTCATCTATCTCCATGTGCTCACCTTCCTAGAAGTACTTTAAGTCCTGAGTATGATTGGTGACTTCATTACATTACAGTAATTGATTAAATTATTAGTCATGGTTGACTGAACCTCTAGCTGCCTCTTCCTTTTCAGGAGGCAGAGTGATATTAAAAGTTCTAATTTCCCAATCACATAATTGGGTTCACTTGTAACTTCATAGACATAATAAAAGGTAAAATTATAATTCTTGAATGTCCCGGAAATTCCAAAATTTGGGAAGCAATGATCTGGGACCAGCGAGATGATGAAATACACATAAGAAATATATTACCGCCATTTGAAGGAACAAATCTCCATTATCTATATTGCCTGCAATACCAGTTCAACAAAGGATATGTGTCTATTCATAGAGAGAAAGAATGCATGGAAGTGTAGAATATGTGCTTGTTGATGAAAACATATCCTCCCTTCTCAAAACATTCGTAATGTCAAACTTCACCTCCATAAAATTTACAGGCCTATTTTCACTAGGTACAAGGTAACCCATTAATTCTATAACAGAAGTCAAGAAATGTGAAGTATTTGGGAATCATATGAGCATGAATAATTAAACTATAATTGATGAGGACTAATTCTCAAGTTTGTATTGACAAGGTCAGATATATCCAGATATACTTTCCTCCATGAAGGAACTAAAACAAGGCTGGCCAGGCACACACAACTGAAGTTTGACTACCACTTGAAGAACTTACCAATAACCAGAACAGCAATGAATAAAAGTTTAACTTACATAAAGCATACTGGAGTATCAAATAGCCCTAGTTTTTTTGTGAATAAAACACGCCTCGTCTCAGGCAATTCAAACACTCAAGTCCATTGTTTAGATTCCATTTAAGTCTAGGTTACCCAGTACTGCAGTCTAACAGGACAAGAGATAAATGCTTCTGTTAAGTTTCAGCCAGGTCTTGTTCATTCTAGAATGACAGATCTTAAGAAAAGTTTTACCTTCAGATAGATTTTAAAAAACTTACTCTCTGATTACTATTGAACTTTATTTCTCATGTTTAGAATAATACAAGTGGAAAGAAAGGAGATTTAAAATCATCTCAAGCATTAGAAAAAGTTATGCATGACCGAAAAGATTCATGGAGACTTTGTCACATAAAATTGGTGATGGACAACCATATAGCCAAATTCTCTTTCAGACTTCAAAAAAAGAATATCACACATTTATTTAAACATGATCTAAGTAAAAAAAAAAAAAGCACATATTCTAAACTTCCATGCATTATTTCTCTCTATGAATAGACACATATCCTTTGTTGAACTGGTATTGCAGGCAATATAGATAATGGAGATTTGTTCCTTCAAGTGGCTATAATATATTTCTTATGTGTATTTCATCATCCCGCTGGTCCCAGATCATTGCTTCCCAAATTTTGGAATTTCCAAGACATTCAAGAATTATAATTTTACCTTTTATTATGTCTATGAAGTTACAAGTAAACCCAATTATGTGATTGGGAAATTAGAACTTTTAATATCACTCTGCCTCCTGAAAAGGAAGAGGCAGCTAGAGGTTCAATAAAGAGCATATATAAGGACTGGACTAGTAGCTCAGTTAGATAATGCCATTTTTTTTCATTTTCACAAGAAGTTTAGTGAAAATGAGTCATCCTAAACTTTTCCTCCACTTTCCTTGAAGTCACAGAGTGTTTTCATTTTGTCATCTACTCCTGATATTCCCTCTTCCACATGATTAAATCTACTTCCTGGGATTAATATTTGAGTCTGT
Organism: Erinaceus europaeus; assembly: GCF_950295315.1. Classification (NCBI taxonomy): domain Eukaryota; kingdom Metazoa; phylum Chordata; class Mammalia; order Eulipotyphla; family Erinaceidae; genus Erinaceus; species Erinaceus europaeus. The sequence goes on from NC_080162.1 coordinate 198,542,934, forward strand.
AATACATTCAAATGGTTCTTCACATTGTTTCTCTTTTTTAGATTTGTTTTTCTTTCATTCTTTCCATCTTATCAGTTCCAGAAGTTCCAGAATATCTTTTGGAATTATTTCACTGTGTTCAAAGTTTTTTACACTCTTGAATTGCCCTCATGGATTAATTTCATGAATTTTCTCAATTCTCTGGTAAGTCCTCCAGTTCTTTATATTCCTGGAGTTCTTCTGTGAAGTTTATTTATGTAGGTTCTGGCAAGATATTTTTTAGAAAATAAAATGTTTCATGTTTATAATTTTTGGTGGAACTAGGGTCTTTTTAAAAAAATGTATTTATTTATTAATGAAAAAGATAGGAGGGGAGAGAGAGAAAGAAGTAGACATCACCATCACTCTGGTATGTGTACTGCTAGGGACTGAACTTGGGACAACCTGATTGAGAATGCAACACTTTATTCACTGCACCATCTCCAGGACAACTGATTTATTTATTTATATTAGTGATTTAAAAGCCTATAAAATAACAGGGGTACAATACCACACCACTCCCACCACTAGAGTTATGTGTTCCCATTCTCTCCATTGGAAACTGTGGTGGTTCTCTCAAGGTCACAGATGCAGATTGAGTAGTATTTCTATAATTATCTGTCTATTTATGAAGAAATAATAATTTTTTCTTGTTTGCATATTTAGTGTGGCTTCTTCCATTGAGCCAGCAGGTGTCATTGTGGCTAGAGTGTTGTATTTCCTTTTGTTTATATGTAGGACTGGGAATTGTGGTCCTCACAGTTATGTCTGATGATGCTACATTTATACCTGGTAGATATAAGGTCTAGAAGGATGATTTTGGCCTGATCAGCTGTCATTCATCATTCAAGTTACTTCTCTCCACACAGGTGAGTCCTTGGGAGTAGTTCAGCACTCTGGGTACCCTGAGAAGCTCCCTGATAGCAAGAATTAAAAGCCTTATGTCTGTAACCTTTCTCAAGCCCCAGTGTTGTACTACCCAAGATAGCATTGGCAGCTGAAAGAATTGTCTTTGATCCTGGGTCTGTCTGTCTGTCTCTCTCTCTTTATCTCTCCCTTTCTCTGCCAGCTAGCCACATAGGTGCAAGCACTTTTTAAGACAAATATTTCTTTTTTTTTAATTTTTTAAAATATCCATTCATTCCCTTTTGCTGTCCTTGTTGTTTTATTATTGTAGTTATTATTATTGTTATTGATGCCATTGTTTGATAGGACAGAGAGAAATAGAGAGAAGAGGGGAAGACAGAAAGGGGGAGAGAAAGATAGACACCTGCAGACCTGCTTTACTGCCTATAAGCGACTCCCCTGCAGGTGAGAAGCCTGGGGCTTGAACAGGGATCCTTATGCCCATCCTTGTGCTTTGAGCCACCTGCACTTAACCCGCTGTGCTACTGCCCAACTCCCAAGACAAATATTTCTATCCAAAGTTCTAGATACAATTTGATGAGGGCAAGAAAAGTGAGTGTGGTATTCTTCCATGGCCATAACTTTCCTACTAACACTTTTGAATATCTATATTTAAAAGAAAATCCAGTATACATAAAGTATGATTAACATCATCTTATGTTAATAAACATGCAAGTAAAGCAAATTAAGTACAAAATGGAGCAAAAAATCAAAACAAGCCAGTTAATAAATCAAAATGAGATAAAACATTAATGACTATAATTTAACTATAATAAAAATTCTTAGATTTTTACATGATTATAAATAAGGAAGGAAGGAACAAGGAAATGTTATGAGACCTATGAAATAAACAGGGGGGAAAAATCACAGTTTGATCAACAGATGTACAGCTCAGTGTGTAACTCAGTGCCAAAACTGGAAGCTGGCTGAATTACAGCTTCCCTCAGAGGTAGCCTTGTAAAACAGTGATAATGAAATGCCTTCCCAATGGATAGGGTTTTAGGCAGTTCACATGTCATTTACTTCATGCGGAAGAAAAATTGATGGAGATTAAAATGCATGTGAATAACCTGGCAGTGCAGCCTGGACAACTGGTCAATAGCTTAGATTGAAATGATTACAAGGTAGAGGAGGAGGATCTGTGGGCAGAGGTATACTGATGACATGAAAGTAGGCATCAGGTGTGAAAATAAAAATAGTAGACCAGAGGCCTGGAGATATCTAAAGCGATGGACTGAGTCTCTCAAATAGATTCGTTCCTGAAAACAAAGCAAAGTCAACAAACAAAAAAAATGGTCACTTGATGTCAAGCTCATTGTATTAAATCATTATCCGAGGGCTAATGAGGATTGTGTTTGAAACTCAACATCGCAGGGGAGTACTATGCCTGGGGGAATTTCCATGATTAGTGGATGGTACTAGTGTTCTCTCTCTCTCTCTCTCTCTCTCTCTCTCTCTCTCTCTCTCTCTCCCTCTCCCTCTCCCTCTCCCTCTCCCTCTCCCTCTCCCTCTCTCTCTCTCTTTCACACACACACACACACACACACACACACACACACACACACACACACACACTCCCTCCATATATATGTATATATCTTTCTATCTGAGATTAAAATTTAAAAAGTTATCATCTAGGAGCACATATAACAAGACCTGGGAACTACTGAATATTGTACAACCAAGACCTCAGCACCAAAAGGAAAAAGAAAGAAAGAAAAAAATATTAAAGTAAGCAGACACACTAAGTTGACTACTTAACGACAGTCTGTCAGTAGTTATAAAGATGATTTCACAATGGTACACAATTTAAGTTATCTAATTTCAAAATGGGAAGTACACATTGGTTCAACAGCATATATTTCTATTCCTGTTGTTTCTTTTTTTTTTTTCCCCTCAAGTTGTGGGGGCTTGGTGCTGGCACTGTCTACTACTTCTGGAGGTCTTTTTGTTTGTTTGTTTTTTCATTTAATTCAATAGGACAGAGAGAAATTGAGAGAAGAATGGGAGGTTGAAAGAGAGAAAGATACCTGCAGATCTGCTTCACCACTTGTGCAGTGAGCCCCCTGCAGGTTGGGAGATGGGGCTCTAACCTGGAACCTTGTGTGTTTCCTTGTGCTTTATCTGATTTGTGCTAACCAGCTGCACCACTGCCCGGCCCCATAAATTTCCATACTTAAGACTGTCTGAGCTATATTTGCTATCAATCCAATCTTCTAGTAACATAGATCAAGTTTAAGTTTCCAATATGGGCCCATTCCTAAAATACTACTACTACTACTACTACTACTACTACTACTACTACTACTACTAATAATAATAAATAATAATAAAATTAAACATTCACTTGATATTAATATCTTTCTATTGGGACATCCTGAAAAGGCTAGTGGTTCATTCTAAAAAAAAAAAAATCTCAAAAAAAATAGACCTGCATTCTGTGTATAGATTTGTTTTTTTCTGTCTATCAGGCCTTAATCACTGCTAAAATGAAAAGCTTTACTGATTGTTCCTTTTATTGGCATAGAATCACACATAAATTCAGATGTTGCTGTTCCCTCCCTGCAGCTAGGACCCTATTCTCAAAGGATTTGATATTATATTATAAACTGTGTTACATGGAAGCTGTTGGGCCAATAGCTCTCTGAAACACCTTTCTGAAGGTGGCATTTAAAACTTCAGAGGCAAAATTTTGAGAATTGGGCCCTGTTCTCCACAATGTAATGTTTTGAATCAAAGATTTCCTTGTGGTGCAGTGGTTCTCAACATAAAGTTTACACTGTTCCAGGAACCAAGCTACAGAAGCCTCATTTTCAGTCACTGCCAGTGGCAGCTCAGGAAATGTGTCTTCTGATTAATCCCCTGCAAACTTGGTTTGCTGAGTTTGAGGTCCCAGAGCCTGAAGGGAACCTGCTTTTAGCAGGGTCACAGCATGAGGCTCACTGACATAAAAACTAGGGCTTCCACCTGGTTATTTGTTTCTTTTGGATTTGAAGCCAAAAGTTCTTAGCATCTTGAGAGCAATAATAACTTTGGTCATCAGGATAATAAAGGACTTATGCTAAAACGTGGTACCTAGTGACAATTTCCACCCATTATACCCCCTCTTCTAATTGCTCCTCTCACAAAGAACCTTTCAGTAAGGTCTGGAAGTGGTGGCTACATTTACATGTGGGATGGATTTAAACAGTTTAGAAAAAAAGTAATGTATTCACAGTAATGAAATACTTAAGAGCATACTCTATGCCCAACTTGTCATTGGGAGTAAACTCTGAGATTGGAAATAAAGAAAAAAACAACTTCCACAGTTGACTCCTGTCAGAGTCCTTTCTGAAAAAACATTGCACCAAGGTAAATGATTCTCAGTCCTTGAATCTGGTGATGGGAAAAAACAGTAGGATAACCACTATAATTTCAGTGCAAGATGAGATAATTCTTAGGAAAAGTGTTTGCTATTTAGTAGTTTGAACTAAGAGGTGTTGGGCTCTAAATTACAAATTAGCATCTCCCTTTGTCAAATAAAGTTCTTCAATCCTTTCCTGGATGGTAATTATTAAATAACTGCCTCATATCTAAATAGCTTGTATTTTTCTCTCCCTCAAAAGAAAAAGGAGGAGGAGGAGAAAGAGAAGGAGAAGGAGAAGGAGAAGGAGAAGGAGAAGGAGAAGGAGAAGAAGGAGGAGGAGGAGGAGGAGGAGGAGGAGGAGGAGGAGGAGGAGGAGGAGAAAACAGAGAAGGAGAATGAGAGGAGGAGGAGGAGAAGAAGAAGGATAAGGAGAAGGAGGAGGAGAAGAAGAATAAGAAGAAGAAGGAGGAGGAGGAGGAGGAGAGGAAGAGGAGGAGGAGGGATAGGAGGAGGAGAAGGAGGAGGAGAAGAAGAAGAAGAAGGAGAAGAAGGAGAATGAGAGGAGGAGGAGGAGAGAAGAAGAAGGAGGAGGAGGAGAAGGAGAAGAAGGAGAAGGAGAAGGAGAGGAGGAGGAGAAGGAGAAGAAGGAGAATGGGAGGAGGAGGAGGAGGAGGAGGAGGAGGAGGAGGAGGAGGAGGAGGAGAAGAAGAAGAAGAAGAAGAAGAAGAAGAAGAAGAAGAAGAAGAAGAAGAAGAAGAAGAAGAAGAAGAAAAAGGGGAAGAGGAAGAGGAGGAGGAGGAGGAGGAGGAGGAGGAAGAGGGGGAGGAAGAGGGTCGGGGAGGGGGAGGGGGAAAGAAGGAGAGGAAAGAAGGAGGTGGTGTGGAGAAGGAAGAGGATGAGGAGGGAGAGGAGGAAGAAGAATAATCTAGCTTTAGTTTTATCAGTATTAGGGTTCTCTGTTTTTCTAGATTCAGAAACGGACCATCAGAAAAGCAGGCAGAGAAACAGAGATAGACAGAGAGACCACAACACCAGAACTTCCCAAGTGGAGTAATTTCCCCATGTGCTGCACAGGGGATTCAAGTCTGGCAAGGTATGTAATATACCAGGTGGATTATCTAGTCAGTTCTCCTAATATTAATTTCCTAAAACGGATATATATATATAGAGAGAGAGCACTTCTCAGCTCTGGTTTATGGTAGTCCCTGGAAGATTAAGCCTGGGACTTTGGAGATGAGATCCCTTTGTATAACCATTATGCCATCTACCCCTGTCCTCCATTGCTGCTGCATTAAATCCCCAACAAAAGCAACATACAAATGTTATCTTTCAGTTTATTTGACCATATGTGATGCTGAGGAATTATTCTGATGCAGTCTCCGCCCCTAGGTTTTACCACACCCCAAGAAATCCTAGCAGTGCCCCTTTCAACCAATCCTGTCCCCACACGTCACCCCTGGTTGTTGCCCAATAAAAGCTCACCCATTCCCCCCCCTCTGGGCTCTCTCTCTCTCTCTCTCTTGCTCTTGCCCAGTGGTGAGGTAGTGGGGACGGCCATTTTCCGCTGACTCCACGTGGCCTGAGCCACCCCTTCCCGAACCAATAATAAAGATTTGTGTACCCCACTTGCTCCGGACGTCCTCTCTCTTCTCCGTCATGCAGCCCGACACCTGGTGCCCAATGTGGGGCACGAACCCATGACCCTGAGATTAAGAGTCTCATGCTCTACCGACTGAGCTAGCTGGGCTGCTCAAACCACCTTCTTAGCACAGGCTCCTTGGAGGTCTTGTAAGTTGATCTTTGACCTATTATGAATCATGTGACTTTTGACAAGATGTCCTGCTGCCAACGCTGCCATCAGTGACAGCTCCCCAGCCATGACGGTGCCACACACAATCCAGGTGAGCTGCCGGGCATTTTCGCTGTGGTTGTCTCTGCAGGCTCCCTGCACACCCAGCATCTGTAGGCAGGCCTGCTGAGGCAGCAGGTTGGTGCCCCTGCCAACAGTTCCTATTTCTATGGAAGGCATGGTGCAGCTGACAGACAGATCTTCATTGCTGGGGTCACTTGCTTCCATTAAGGTGATACAGTTTGAACTACCCACGTTCTGGGCTGCATCCTGGCCACAGGCGATGTAGATGGTGTCATGATGTTGGCTGCGTGGGCATTGAAACCACCAATGTTCCCTGCCATGGAGTCGGGCTGCGCCTCGGAGAAGAGAGAGAGGAGGTCTGGAGCAAGTGGGGTACAAATCTTTATTATTGGATCAGGAGGGGGGTGGCTCAGGCAACGTGGAGTCAGCCGAAAATGGCCGTCCCCACTACCTCACCACCGGGCAAAAGCAAGAGAGAGAGAGAGAGCCCAGAGGGGGGGAGTGGGAGAGCTTTTATTGGGCAACAACCAGGGGTGACGGACATGTGGGGACAAGATTGGTTGAAAGGGGCACTGCTAGGATTTAGTGGGGAATGGTAAAACCTGGGGGCAGAGACTGCATCAGAATAATTCCTCAGCATCTTAATGGGATAAGTTTAAAACTATCAGTTTGGGATGCATTCCTTTCTGGAGGTTCTAAAGGTATGATCTATTCCTGGTGTTTTAAACACCATCTGTATCTCTACACTCTTGAGACACTTCTTTCTTTAATGTCAGTACTGTTGTATCTCTCTGATGGTTCTTCGGTAATAAAATCTTTCTCTGTTTCTCTCTTCATCTCTCTATATGTGTCTCTCTCTATTTGTCTCTTTCTTCCTCTCTCTTTCCAAATATAGCAGACAACGTTTTCTTAATATTAAAGAACAAGACTTCACACCTGTTCAGACAATCCAGGATAGATTCTCATGTGAATGTCCGTAACTCAACCACACATGGCAAGTTTCTTTTGTCATGCAACTAGGTAGATAGTGTGATGTCTTTACAAGATTCATTATTCGGTAGATCACAGAATTCAGTAAATTCTCTGTTGTTCTAACATTTACATATCACATCTTCAGTGAGGTTACTGGGCTCCTAAGGTATCTTTCAGATCTAATAAATTAAGAATATGAGGATTTATGACAATGAAAAATATACAAATATTTTCATTTCCTGGTATGTTATACTCTTCTCTGAAAATGATGGGACAACAATAAACTTTCTCTTTAAATTGTACAAGTTTAAAAACCAATGCTTGGGCTGAGGAGACAACATAAAATTATAAAAGAACTTTTATTGCTGAGGCTTAGATCTGTGGTTCCTTCACACAGTGATGCCATCTTAATCCATAGCTGAGCAGTGCTCTGGTAAAAAAAAATATAGAAATATAAATGAAACATATAAAGGTGTATTTTAATTTTTATCATTGATAAATTATCAAACTAATAGTTTATAATAACTATAAAGTGACAGCTCAGCTCTGGTGAGGAATATAGTTTTTAAGATACTATAAATATTATTTTGTAAGACAGGCACTTGTACAACCAATATTGTCTCTTTTATTTTATTTTTATTATCTTTATTTATTGGATAGAGACAGACAGAAATGAAGAGGGTAGGAGTAATAGAAAGAAAGAGAGACAATTGCAGCACTACTTCACTCACATAGCTTTCCAGCTGCAGGTAAGGGCTAGTGCTCAAACTCATGTCCTTGCACATTATAACATGTATACTCAACCAGGTGCACCACCACCTGGCCTCACATTGTGTATTTATAGTCAGTTTTTACTGGCTGTTCATAGGGATCCAGCAGTGACTATACTTAGCATTTTACATAGATTGGTTAACCTTGGTCTTTTGAAAATCTCTTCGAGATATTGACTTTACTTATCCCAAACTTAGAGATGAAGAAAAAGAGATGAAGTAAGTTAGACATTTGTCTCAAGGTGGCCCAACTTTGTTTCATATAAGCAATATGATTCCAAAATCTGTACTCACCATGATGTTGCTGTTTCCAGAATTTACATGGTTCCTGGAGTCAACTAGCATTGTTTTAAAATAAGCAAAACAACAATAACAAATTATCCCTTGGATTTACTCAATGACTGTTTCATCAAACCTTTCACAGCAGGGGTCTGGAGATATGCAGATTACTTTTCTTCCGTTTTGCTAAGAATATCTACTATAAGCCTGATGCATCTTGCATGGTATAAATTTTGTTAAGATCCTGAAATCATTCCATTCCTTTTTTTTGTAAATAGCCACTTTCTCACCCAGCCATCTTTCCTCCACCACCTCCTCATCCCACCATCCCAGTGCCCTGAAGCATCTACCTTTCAATAGGCAAATATCTGATTAAACGAGGCATCTTCAAATTCAGCTCCAGTGATATCACTAGCTCCTATCACCAGTCTCCTACTGGTTGGTCACCCCCCCACCCCTCCAGGTGAATATGATAATTAAGTCCATTCAGAAAGTCATTAGGAAATTCCAAGTTCAAGCTCCAACTTCACTCTAAAAGAAATTCATCATGATCATGTGATTTCTTCTTCATCTTTTTGAAAAAAAAAATCAGACAAGACTTTAAGGTTAGTACAAACATTAAGCAAAGTAATTCCATGAAGCTCTGTATTATCATAAAAATATTCTATATAAAAAGGGTGGCTTTAATTTTTTTATAAAATGAGAATATTGACAATACCATAAAATAAGAGGGGCACAGCTCCACACAATTCCCACCACCAGAACTTTGTATCCCATCTCCTCCTTTGATAGCTTATCCATTCTTTTTTATCATTTTTTAAATATTTATTTATTTATTCCCTTTTGTTGCCCTTGTTTATTATTGTTGTAGTTATTATTGTTATTTATGTCATTGTTGTTGGATAAGACAGAGAGAAATAGAGAGAGGAGGGGAAGATAGAGAGGGAGAGAGAAAGACAGACACCTGCAGAACTGCTTCACCACCTGTGAAGCAACTCCCCTGCAGGTGGGGAGCCAGGGGATTGAACCAGCATCCTTAGGCCGGTCATTGTGCTTTGCAGTTTATCCATTTCTTATCCCTCTGGGAGTATGGACCCAAGTTCATTATGGGGTGCAGAAGGTGGAAGGTCTGGCTTCTGTAATTGTTTCTCCGCAGAACATGGGTGCTGACAGGTTGAATTATAAAGAATTTTTGTCTTTACACTTACAATAAGAAACTCAAAGGGGTCAGGTAGTGGTGCACTTGGTTGAGTGCAAATGTTACAGTGCACAAGGACCTAAGTTCAAGCCTCCAGTTCCCACCTGCAAGGGGGAAGCATTGTGAGTGGTGAAGCAGGGCTGTAGGTGTCTCTCTTCCTCCCTCCCTCTGTTTTCCCTTAGCTCTTGATTTTAACTGTTTCTATCCAATAAATAAATAAGGAGAAGAAAAAGGAGGAGGAGGAGGAGGAGGAGAGGGAGAGGAAGAAGGAGAGGAAGAAGAAACTCAAGGGTGGTGAGTTAGATCTCCTTGGATGGTGTTTAATTTGTCCTGTACATAACCCAGGTTTGAGGCTGTCCTCCACGTCACTGGAGGAAGCTTCAGTTCTTTTTTTTTTTTTTTAATAATTATAATCTTTTATTTTATTTTTATTTTTTTTTAAATTTTTTATTTAAGAAAGGATTAGTGAACAAAAGCATAAGGTAGGAGGGGTACAACTCCACACAATTCCCAACACCCAATCCCCATAACCCACCCCCTCCCCTGATAGCTTTCCCATTCTCTATCCCTCTGGGAGCATGGACCCAGGGTCGTTGAGGGATGCAGAAGGTAGAAGGTCTGGCTTCTGTAATTGCTTCCCCGCTGAACATGGGCTTTGACTGGTTGGTCCATACCCCCAGTCTGCCTCTCTCTTTCCCTAGTAGGGTGTGACTCTGGGGAAGCTGAGCTCCAGGACACATTGGTGGGGTCTTCAATCCAGGGAAGCCTAGCCAGCATCCTGGTGGCATCTGGAACCTGGTGATTGAAAACAGAGTTAACATATGAAGCCAAACAATTTGTTGAGCAATCATGGATCCCAAGCTTGGAATAGTGTAGAGGAAGTGTTAGGGAGGTACTCACTGCAAACTCTAGTGTAGTCCTGCATCAGGTATATATTTTGCAGTAGTTTATGGATACGTGTGCACATAAGCTCTCTCTCACAGAAACTGGTGTATATCTAGCTTTTGGGACTTTGTTAGAAAGTGAACTACCTGAGATGAAATTAGAGTGTACTATTAAAGGAAAGGTCTCACCCGAGTAATGAAGCTGAAGGGTTGTCATTCCACACGTGAAGTCTCTGGATACATTCTGAGGTGAAGCATGTTGAGGTAGCAATCGTTGCTTTGGTTAGGTTGTGATCGGCAGATGCAATGTTATTTGGTTTGGATTGGGAGATGCATACGGGAAAGTGGGCCCTATCCAAGGGTTCCAGGACTGGGGGAAGTAGGGGCTCTATAGTGAAGATGTGAGGTTCCTGCTGTCTTAGGGTTCAAAAAGACACTCAATAGTTAATATTATCATCACATTATTTGTTAATTGGGTTAACTTTGAAAAGTCCCTTTGTTATGGTTTACTGGACAGTACCCAGTATCTTGTATATAGCTGTGCTATTGGAAGCTTCTAATCTACTTGGTCTAGGCTTTTGAGAGAGTCCGTATATCAAATACATAGCCTATATATTAAAAAGATTCAGTTCTATGGTGTCCTTCCTTCATGTACTCTGCCTTTTCCCTTCTAACTGACATGTCATTCAGAGCAGTGAAGCTTGGACTATGAAAAAATGAATGAAAGAAAGAAAGAAAGAAAAAAAGAAAGAAAGGAAGAAAACTAAAACAAGTAGTAATCTAATGAGATTAAATTGTGAGCATAGTAATATTTCAAGGGTCAACTTAAACTGCCAAATATCCTCCTATAGCATCTCAAAGACTTAGTACCATTTCTGAATTCTTCCATGATCAGTAAAATAGTCTTGTATCAGTCTTACAGACTTTGAAGATATTGGTAAACACACACACACACACACACACACACACACACATGGACACACACACATACGCACACACACACATGTGCGCACACAAACACATATACACACAAGCACATGCGCACACACACGCACACACACACACATACACACGCACACACACATACACATACACACACATGCACATATGCATTTTTATAAGCAGAGGGCCATTCAGCTTTGTCATATGGTAGTACTCAGGACTGATTTTGGGAACTCTGGATCTCAGATATGAAGCCAGCTGTATAATCATTATGCTATTTCCCCAGCCCCAAAGTATATGAGACATTTTTTTCTTCTGCGTAACTCTAAGCAGGTAATGATTAGCAGAAACATTAGTTCTGGTTCTTTTTCCCTTTTTTTAAATTTATACTTATTATATATAGGGAGATAAATTGAAAAGAGAGTGGGATAGAGAGGAAGAGAAAGATACATCTGCAGTACTGCTTCATGTCTTATGAAGCTTCCCCCCTGAAGATGGAGACCTGAGTACCACCACATGACAAAGCTGAATAGCACTCTGCTCACAGAAATGCATATGAATGTGCGTGTGTGTGTGTGTGTGTGTGTGTGTGTGTGTGTACTTCCTTTAATTTTTTAAATTTCTTTATTGGGGCATTAATGTTTACAGTCGACAGTAAAATTGCACAGTAGTCTGTACATAGGTAACATTTCTCAGTTTTCCACATAACAATTCAACCCCCACTAGGTTCTCCTCTGATAAGTAGATTTTCTTAACTGACAAACATTCTGCTTTACAATTTTAGTGTTCTTTCCTCTTACCATACCTATATTGGAAAAATGATAAGGTAATGTTGCATCACTGATAAATAGTTGAAAGGTGACACGAGGTGTTACAGCTCAATACAACTATCACAGGCTAAAGGAAAAATTATAAAATGGTAGACATGGATAAAATGACAGGTGGTTCCATTGGGAAGGAAAAATAACTATTTTCCCAAGGGGCTAAAAATGATAGCCTATTTTTCCCACATCATTGACTCAAAGGACTATAATGAAAGTATAATGATCCATCATGTCGGAAATACTACTGGTTAGGGAGTACTTGATCCATGAGCTGCTGGCATGGTGTTCTATGTAGAGCCATTAAGCTACAGATTGCTGGTATGCACAATATTTGGGGAGACATTGTCTCAGAAGAATCAGCATTTGTCCATGAATCCTGAGGCCTTCTTTCCTGAAATGCAAATCTAAATTTAAAGAAGAGAAAGTGTCTCAAATAAATCATTACAATATAGTGTGAGTTTGTGTGTGTGTGTGTGTATGTGTGTGTGTGTGTGTGTGTGTGTGTGTGTGTGTGTGTAAGAGAAAGAGATAAAGTAATAGAACTCTATTAAAGGAATTTTAAAGTTGAAAAATTATCTACCCTTACCTATATAATTAAGTTAAATCAATATATAAATGGCCAATAATCCTTAAAAGTAAATGAGATGTGAAGTGTTGACATGAATACAATAACACCCTTGGTACATGTACTGAATGTTTATATGCTCCAAAATTTCAAGATTAAAGCTATATCATTAGATGGTACTAGGAATTTAAAACCTTTGGCGGTTAAGTAATCGTGATAGAAAAAATTTCATGAAAGGAATTAGTGTCTTTATAGACAAAAATCCCATAGAACTATCTCTGCTCTTTTTTTTAACTTCCTGAAACCCTTTAGTTAGTAAGTAGAAAGTTGAAATTCAAACTCCAGATAGAAGAGATGCTTTATCTAGAAGCAGAAAAAAGAGACAAATACACATACTTGAGTCGACCATTAGAATTGAACTGTAAGTCATAAACTCCCTTATGGGCCTCTACCAGAGAATATTGAACTGTAACTCATAAACCCTCTTATGGGCCTCAATGGAGACTAACAATGGTAAAAACTGCCCCACACTATGAAGGGAGGCTGGATGAACATACTCAGCTACTCCAGGAAGATTGGTCCTGAAATGAATGTTCTAAGTTGTGACCTTGTAATGTGAGCTCAGACCAGCAGGGATGGATGCAGAGGTTACACAGGCTCTGTGCTCACTATGAGTAGACATGGACCCTAGGTCAGATGGATGGGGTTTAGTGTTCACACTACTTATATGCTTGTCCCATATTTGGGAGCTACTGTCTGTCCTGATCCAGCTTTCTGGTCCTATTCCCAACTCTGACAACATCTTCCCAGACAATACTTTTAGTGTACCTGCCTGTTATGGGACTTAGGTATAAATCAGTCTTGGGCTCCTTAGAATATAGCAAAAATGGACTTCTTAACTTCTTCCAACATGAAGTTCCAAAATTTCATCTGCATTGGTTTCTTACTCTTAGGAACCTTATTCTAACCTAAAGCATAGAATATAGCAGATAAGAATTTGGGTTCTCCATTTTGGGAAAAGTTCAGATGTCTATTTTTGCTATATTCCAAGAGGCCCAAACAGCTAACATGCAGGTAGGCAAAAAGTATTATATAGAGAGATGGACTAGAAAGCTGGATCACAGAAGAGCTTAGCTCCAAAAATATGGGAAAGGATATAAATACAATTAATTGTAAACTCCATTGATCTTATCTGGGGCCCATAATCAGCACAAGAGCCTGTGTAACCACTGCATCCCTGTAGGTCTGAGATCACTTTTCATGCTTGTAGCTAGGAACGTTCTAGCCTGTACTCACTATAGGACCAGTATTCCTCAAGGGCAGAATATGTTGACCCACTCTCCCTTTGGAGAGTGGAGCCATCCCTACTATTGTTGTTCCACACTGAGGGTGTTCCTCAATGAACCACCATATTGTTCCTGATGGAGAGGACCAGTGATGGTGGAGAGTGGGGTCTGTTAGAGATCTAGGCCCATCCTATGTGAGAATCTCAGGATTCCCTGAGAAGAACTCTGGATGACAGGGTAGCCTAGTAGTCACCAAGAGAGCTGTCATAGAAGTATGTCAGTCTCTTGCCCTCACCCAGTTTTTCTAGTCCTTACTTTACCTGACAAGGGTTAGTCTTAGAGGATTTGAAAGAAGTGAAATAGGAACTAGGTAAGAGGGTATATTGGTCTAAGTAGAAACTATTTGACTGAGTACTTTATGGCATCTGTTTGAGGTATTTCTATTTGCGTGCTTCCCTGAGTTACTGTAGACTACTGTGAACTTTATTTATTTATTTATTTGCCTCCAGGGTTATTGCTGGGGCTCAGTGCCTGCACCATGAATCCACTGCTCATGAAGGCCTTTTTTAAAAAATATTTATTTATTTCCTTTTTGTCACCCTTGTTGTTTCCATTGTTGTTGTAGTTATTATTGTTGTTGATGTCATCGTTGTTGGATAGGACAGAGAGAAATGGAGAGAGGAGGGAAAGACAGAGAGGGGGAAAGATAGACACCTGCAGACCTGCTTGACTGCCTGTGAAGCGACTCCCCTGAAGGTGGGGATCCAGGGGCTCTAATCGGGATCTTTCCTCTGGTCCTTGTGCTTTGCGCCACGTGCACTTAACCCACTGCACTACCACCGGACTCCCGTTTTTCCCCCTTTTGTTGCCCTTGTTTTTGTAGCCTTGTTGTGGTTTTATTGTTGTTGATGTTGTTTGTTATTGGATAGGACAGAAAGAAATGGAGAGAGGAGGGGAAGACAGAGAGTAGGAGAGAAAGAGAGACATCTGTAGACCTGCTTCACCACTTGTGAAGTGACTCCCCTGCAGGTGGGAAGCTGGGGGTTCGAACCAGGATCCTTATACCAGTTATTGTGCTTTGTGCCACCTGCGCTTAACCCACTGAGCTATCACCCTATGCCCTGTGCACTTCTAATTTAAGTTGTATACTTTCCCATAAGTTGTGGATACATGTGTGTATGTGCTCTGTCTCAGGGCCCTGTTCTATATCAAGGTTCTGTGACTTTGTTAGGAAGTGAGCTGCCTGAAGTGGATTAAAGTAGTCCAATGAGCTAGGAAAGGTCTCACCTGTGTAAAGGAGTTAAAGGGTTTTAAATGGATTTTAAAGAGAATGAGGAAGTTTCCTTGCTATCTTAGAATTGAAGAAGGTAGTAAATCATTATTATTATAACCAAGTTATTTGTGAGGTTGGTTTACTTTGAAAATACTATGATTAGGATTTACTATGCCATTACCTTACCATGATTTATGTCATTTAATGATATTTACAAGTAACACTATATTAGGTACTGACAGGACCAGTTGCTTCTGATCTACCTGGTCTAAAATTACAGGTTATTTAATAGTTCAAAAATTTTTATTATTTGAAATACTTCAATAATTTAAGTCCAGTGTCTGAATTCAATTAGTTTACAATTTTGGGACACTGACTGTTTAGACTACATAAATATATACTCAGAACTATGTATTTAAAGAACTCGAAACTGTCAATCTATTCCCCCTTAACATATTGAATAAATAATGATTTATAATACTATAAATATAATACTATAAATTAATAGGAGTATAGATTAACACTATTCCTGCCACCAAAGATCTATGTCCCTACCCCAAGACCACCCTCCACAGTGGAACTGCAATCCTATTCTTCACCCTGAGAATTAGCACAGTATTTTCATTATGGTGGTTTCGTACAGTGCTACAACTGATGACTGAGTTTATCTTTTCCTTTAATATGGCTCACCAGCAGATTGTCATACAGCTAATTACACATAGAGCTCAGTCCTTGAACCTCTTCTGTTTGTTGACATTGACTCACTATTGAACTTATCCAACTGTGCAGCTTTCCATGCCATATTTGAAAAGCCACTTGAAAAGTCACCTTTTCTCTCTACTACAGTACTTTCTGGTTTTTCCATTTCTTCATATGAATATAAAGCACTTGTATCCTGAACTTTTAGCCAGACATTCCAGAAAACAAAGAATTATTTTTCCCTATATTTATGCATCCCACACACAATCCCCCAATAAGATTTTCCACTAAGGTGTTATCATCCTACACCTGCATGAATAGCATAGTCTCTGAATTGATTGTTCGCTTTCAATTTCCCCCTTTATAGTAAGGTTCCAAAACTTTCTTTAATATTATGCATCTTTTTTTCTTTTTTCTTTTTTATTTATAAAAAAGAAACATTGACAAAACCATAAGATAAGATGGGTACAACTCCACACAATTCCCACCATCAGAACTCTGTATCCCATCCTCTCCTCTGAAGCTTTCCTATTCTTTATCCCTCTGGGAGTATGGACCAAGGATCATTATGGGATACAGAAGATGAAAGGTCTGGCATCTGTAATTGCTTCCTTGCTGAAAATGGGCATTGACAGGTTGATTCATAATCCCAATCTTTCTCTCTCTTTACCTAGTGGTGGGGTGCTCTGGGAGAATGGGGCTCCAGGAGATGTTGGTGGGGTTGTCTGTCCAGAAAAGTCTTGTTTGGCATCATGGTAGGATCTGGAACCTGGTGTCTGAAAAGAGAGTTAACATATAAAGCCAAACAAATTGTTGACTAATCATGAAACTAAAGACTGGAATAGTGCAGATGAAGAGTTGGGAAGAGGTCTCTTTTTTTGTAGATAGCTAGTAGGCATATGTTAGTTATATTCCAAAGGGCCTGTGACTGTACTATTTTTTCCCCCAATCCTGAAATCTGATATGCAGGTGGATCCAAGTTATTTTCTGGGGAGATGATGTCATGGGTGGAAAAAGAATTCAGTAGGGCACCAAAGTAAAAATCTCTATGTTGAGGACAAGGGCCAAATTTAGGCTTCAATGGGGGCCGGGGCACACTGTCTTTTGATGGTGGGAATGGTGTTTATGTACACTACTATTAATTTTTAGTCATATACACCACTATTTAATTAATATGAGAGGGGATAAATTGATTGAATATCTCAAGCTTTTTAATGCACACACCACAGTCTGAGTCTTTGATATGTTGAGTCTCTTAAAAAATTAGACCAGGGAGAACAGAAGCAACCGGTGGCACAGCTATATGCAAATAATGTTAGAGGGCATTAATTATGGTGATGTTGGGTATCATACAGCAAATCCTAACAAAGGTATATTTCAAAGTTAACCCAATTGCCAAATAATATGATGACAGCTATAATTATCTATTGCCTTCTTAAACCCTAAGACAGTAGTAACCTCCTTCTTCTTCTATAGAGCCTATATTTCCCCCAGTCCTGGAACCTCTAGGGTGAGGCTCACTTTCCTGCATGCTTCTCTCAATTCATACTAAATGATATTGCATCTGCAGATCTCAACCTAATCAATGCAACGAGTGCTACCTCAGCATGCTTCACTGCAGACTGTGTCCAGAGACAACAGTCATGGAATGTCAACCCTTCAGCCTCATTACTGGGGTGACACCTTTCCTTTTATAGTACTCTTTAATTCCATTTTAGGTGGTTTACTTCCTAACAAAGTCTCAAAACCTACATATAGACCATGTGCCACGATATAAAGCATATGTTCACATGTACCCATAAATTAGGTCAAAATATATACCTGAAAGCTAAAGTACACAATAGTCTGCAATGAGTCAGTACAAAGTTCCTAATGAAATAGTGTCTACTTAGGCTTAGATACCCTCCTCACCTACTTCCTATTATACTTCTCTCACTCACTTCAAAGCTAACTTTATCAAAGCAAGGACTCCAAAAGCTGAATAAGGGGAAGAGACTGTCATACTTTAATTATGACTCTTTAGTCACTATAAGGCCTCCCCATCAGCTGGGGCCCTAGTTGGGGAGTCCTGAGATTCCCAAATAGACATGATTGGCCTAGACCACAAGTAAATCCCTCTCCCCAATGTTGCCAGTCATACCTATCAGGAAAAACACAATAGACCCCTTTGTGGCCCCCATAGTACCTTGCCCTCAATTCGGATCAACAACAGTGAGCATGTCCCATCCTCTGAAGGGAGGATGGACAACATACTCTATGTTCCACCTGAAAAAGATGGGTTCTGATATTGGGGCAGCTGGGAACATTCTTACTCATGACTACAGAATGTGAACTCAGATTTACAGGGATGTAGATGTCACATAGGCTCTTAAACTGAATATGGGCCCCAGATCAGATCAAATTGATGTGGTTTACAGTCAACAATATTTATACACCTTTCCCATATTTGGTACCTACACGCTTCCCTGATCCAGCTTTCTGGTCCTTTTTCCAGCCATGACATCATCTCCTCAGACAATTATGCATCTTTCTATGTCTATTTCCTAGATACACACACACACACACACACACACACACACACACACACACACACACTCATCCTGAATTAATGGATGAATGAATGAATGAATGAATAGCTCCACAGATGCTGAGTATATAGAACTGAACAAGCTGATTTTTAGTCACACTGTGTGGCCTGGTCTGGCCACTCTGAGTGATTGGAATTCACTCTGAGTGGTCAAGAATTCTCTGGACTGCATCTAGCAAGGAGTAGGCCTCTATCCAACAACAATACCTTTTGGAATCAGGTCACAGTGGGCCTTTCTGAAATAACGCAGATACAGTGCAGTAAAAACAGCCTGAAGAAACAGCACTTATAACTCTTTACAACCGAAGTCTATCACAGGAAATATCGAGTGAACACATATAAATAAAAATGAATTCTCAGATTTATCTGCTGAGACTGTAACAACTTAATAAGGTTTCCCAAGCAAAAGCATGGCAGGAGGGAAGAATACAAGCACACTTAATTTCTCATTTTCAGACTGCATATAATGCAATTCTTCCTTATTTCCAGCTAGAGCTTTCTCTGATCACATATAAATAGGCCAATTTTAGAGTAAGAATGGAAGAAAACATGCTTTTGAATGATGTATAGTACAGATCAGCTGATCTAGTTTCCAGGTTTTATACCCCATCATTCCCATTATTGATACTGATGACCCATCACCTGTACATCTAGCCATTAAGATTCTAAATGAAATGTATTTATGCGGTATCAGCTTCTATATCCTTGAATGTGTATAAATTGGTAAGTGTGAGTGCACAATTCTATTTCAAGCAATATTTTAAAAGAAAATAAAGACATTTAACGACGTCTATTGTCAGTTCATTTCCCGTTACTCTAGCCTTAACTGTATTTTTTTATTTTTTATATTTATTTATTTATTTATTTTCCCTTTCGTTGCCCTTGTTTTTCACTGTTGTTTTAGTTATTATTGTTGTTGTTGATGTCATCGTTGTATAGTACAGAGAGAAATGTAGAGAGGAGGGGACGACAGAGAGGGAGAGAAAAAGATAGACACCTGCATACCTGCTTCACCACCTGTGAAGTGACTCCCCTGCAGGTGGGGAGCCTTGGGCTAGAACCGGTGACCTTACTTTGGCCCTTGCCTTCGTGCCACATGTGCTTGACTCGCTGCACTACCGTTCGACTCCCTTAACTGTAATTTCTAATGTTAATAACTAGATTCTACTTTCCTTCTATGTCCCTGTGTTCCCAATTTGCTGACATCCTCAAGACAAATATAAAACTTTCCCCACAGATTTTCTATTGATGGAACAGTCTGTATAATATAATCTATTGTTTAGAGTCCTAGTTTGTCCTCAATATTCAACATAACTAAGGAGTTTAGACTGCTGCTCTGCTTCAGAATCTAATGTGATTCAGTTCATCAAGAATGTACCAGAAAATGAGTAGTTATAGCCCAGGATACATTGTTAAATATAATAGGCCATTGCAAAGTAGGGATTAGTCTAGAAATGAACAAACTGTTAGGTCAGGGTGAGTTGAGCAAGCTTCAGAAATAGAACACCAGTATTTTGAAGTTAGTTTGAGAGAAAACAGGAAGAGCTCAGGGATACGCAAGACCTTCTCAAATACCCCTGAACTTGTTGGGTTTAAAGAAGAGGGAGCTGGCACGAAAGTCATGATGGATACAAGAAATTGATAGAGAAAAAATAGGTGAAGAGTGATTGAACACAATTGGGATACTGCTCATTAAGTAAATTGTAGAAATTTCCCAGGGCCTATGATATCCTGATAATTATGTTAACCTACAGCGGAATAACACAGTACCAGAAATCATGAGACCAGGGTGCAGTTATATGGTAACTAATAAGAAAATTGACATATTTAATAATGCAATTTTCAGTAATGATTTTATTGTGTACAGTGTTGCTTGGAATTTCTAATTGATATACTCGACTATATGGAGATGAAAATTCTCTTTCTCCAAGCTAAAACAGAAAGTTATATAATACCTAGTCACCAGGATTTATTATTTGTTCACACATAAAATGAGATTAATCTAATAAAGGAATAAAAAGAAGGCATACTAGTAAGAAAATAAGAAGCCTTAAGAACATATACAAAAATCAAGACCAAATAAAAAGTTTCATGTTATAGGTCTTCATTAACAGGAAATGTTGAGAAGTTCAGGTCACAGTTCCCATATATGCTAGAGATATTTTTTTTACAGAAAATAGCATGAATGAACAGCTTCTATGGGAAACAAGAAAATAAAATTCAACTCACTAGCCAACTAAAATAGTAAGAAAATCAACAGTCATGACTATTATGACCAAAACTCATATAAGTATGTGTAACAGTACATGACTTGAATATTAAACTCATATGTCCTCGAACTGATAAAAATCAATACAATTGCAACTCTCTGAAGCAGATATGGACATAAATATGTCAAAATGAATGTTGTATAACTGGGGTCTCAGATAATTCTCTAATAGATTTACATCCACTGGAGGTAAACCTCATATGCATAGATGTGTGTGTGCATGCTATGTGCATGTGTATGTATGTCAGGCATTAAGCCAGCTCCCCCTTCTCCACCCTGCATTGCTGATACTATGGCCTATCTACATAATCATTGTTTTGCCTGAAAGATCCCCATCCATTTCATTCCTTTGATCTATCTTCTTCCAGACCTGGCTGCAGGGTAACATTAATCCCACCAGTTAAAATCCTCGCATCAGTTGCTAAGGAGGTTCCACCTTTCCAGTCACTCCATTTCTCTCCACATCTCTCCTAAATTGTAAAGCCACTTCCGATTCTGTCTTTTCTCTTCCATGTTCCCACTGGGAGAAGGAGAGAAGAGCAGACTTGCCAGGGAGGTGGAAGCCGGACATTGCGGTTTTTGGCTCCATGTGATTTTAACCAGGTGCCTACAGACCCAACTCTGGGGTGCCCACATGAATAAATATTTGTATTGCTACCACCAAGAAGTTGGTTTCTGGGTTATCTCTCCCTTCCGCAACACTAGCTTGACATATGTGTATATCTACATCCTAATCAAGAAGACAAAAGCCATTAGGAAGAACTAGAGATGATGTTTCTATAAAGTACACTAATACTTATCAAGCAGTTACTTACTGTACACAAAGTTCTGTATTAGGCACAGTGTTACATCACCACAGTAGAAAATAACACATTGCTTCTGTGCAATTTATATTAAAATATAGACAGGCTTTTGTTAGCAAGGGTGCAGAAAGAATCCAAAAGCTAGTAAGTTATCTATGAATTTTCTTCATCCAGATATCCCAGGGTGCCAATATGAACTCAAAGTCAGAGATCCCATATCACCTCAGTAACTTTTATTTCTTAAGGTGATAATGTTACATTATCTTTTAGTTAAAGTTCAATTCTTACTTTTCTTTTGTTTTTTTTTTTCCTTCAGACCTCTTCTATTTTTTTATTAGTGATTTAATAATGATCGAGAAGACTGTGAGGTAAGGAGGGTACAATTCCTACCACAAACTTTCCTATTCTTCATCTCTTTAGGAGTACTGACTAAAGAACTTTATGGGTTGCAGAAGGTGGAAAGTCTGGGTTCTGTAATTTCTTCTCCACTAGACATGGACAGTGACAGGTCAATCCATATCCCAAGCATGTTTCTTTCTTTCCCTAGTGGAGTAGGACACTGGCGAGGTGGAGTTCCAGCACTAATTGGTGAGGTCATTTGCCCAGAGAAGTCAGGTTGCCATTACAGTAGCTTGGTGGCTGTAAAGCATTTAGACATAAAGCAGAATAAATTTTCAATAATAAGGAAGCTAAGGGTAAGATCCTAAGGCAGATAAAATTTGGGAAGATCATGTTGGGAGAAATTAGGAAGTCCATTTTTGCTATATTCCAAGGAGGCCATGACTTTACTGATTTTTGCCTAAGTCCCATAACAGGCAATAAAAGTATTGTCTGGGAAGATGTTGTAAGAGTTGGGAATAGACCAGAAAGCTGGATCAGGACAGAGAGTAGCTCCCAAATATGGGACAAGCATATAAGTAGTGTGAACACTAAACCCCATCCATCTGACCTAGGGCCCATGTCTACTCATAGTGAGCACAGAGCCTGTGTAACCTCTGCATTCATCCCTGCTGGTCTGGCTCAAATTGCAAAGTCACAGCTAGGAACATTCTAGGCTACATTCATTGCAGGACCAGTCTTCCTGGAGTAGCTGAGTATGTTCATCCAGCCACCCTTCAGAGAGTGGGGCAGTTTGTACAGTAGTTACTCTCCATTGAAGGCAAGGTCCGGTAGAGGCCCACAAGAGGTTTATGAGTTCCAGTTCAACTCTGTTGATCATCTCAAGAATGTGTATTTGTCTCTTTTCTCTGCTTCTAGATAAAACATCTCTTCTATCCTTAGTTTGAACTTCTACTTTCTACTTACTAACTAAAGGGCTTTAGGAAGTTTAATTTAGGTTTAATAATTAGTTATCACTAGATTGTAATGGATATGATGTGTATGACCTATTTAAACATAGCAGTCAGCAGTATGTAGCACATATTACATATTTCTAAATTATGAATTATTAGTTTCATTGTTTATCTTTTTTGATGCATACTGACTAAAATGTACCTATGATGAACATCGATGATCTCTGATTATCTGTTCAAAGGATAAGATTATTTTTCCAAATTCAAGCAGGTACTATCTTTTGAGCTCTTCAATCTTCATAACTCTAGGGTAATGTAGTCCCTCCCTTTCCCAAACAGACAGCCTTAGAAAGAGTTACATTTGTTAAATTGATGAGGGATAGCAAGGATTATTCCAGAACCAGAGTAGGTAAATGGTGCTCAGTAAATTTTGACAAGTTAACTGCAGAAGAAAATTGTTCAGACATGCGATTTAGGGTGATTTAGGATCAAGCTCCTTTGAAATGTACATCCATTCTGTACTCTAATACCTCCTGAAGGTTGATTAACTCACTAAGCTGGGTTTTATGAGAAAACCCCTACAATATCTGTGAGGGAAGTCATGCTGAAAATGACAGAGTGTGGTATTAAGAGCAGTTAATCTTACCTTGTGGACTGTTTGATGTCAATAGAATCCGATATGCTGAAATGTATTTCAGTGGCCAGTTAAGTCATCAGAAGCAAATTTGGATGCCTATTCCAATCTGTTATCGATAAAGATAAAAAAATGATGATGTTGATTATGATGATGATGATGATAATATTTAGGACAAGGGGACTATCTTTTTACAACTATGAGATTAGGTCCATGACAACTAAAATATAGGTATACTTTAAATTTACCCACAAGCTGTTTTTAAAGATGATTAACAGTATTTTCATCTTATAACTCAACAAACTTAAACTCAAAGAGTTTGAGTAATATTTCTGCTACCAGTGACAAACCTAAGGTTCCAGGTTTGTTATTCTAGTTTCCAAACTTATGTATGAAATCTCCTATAAATGATCAAATTGATAAAGCTTATAAAATTACTTCTGTTATTTTTATTTATTTTATTATTGTTTGTTTACTTTAATTTTCATGAATAAAGATAGGCAGAAATTGAAAGGGAAGTTAGAGATAGCAAGAAAGAGAGAGAAAGAGAAAGGAAAAGAGAGGCACAGACTAGGGCCAGGTAGTGATGCACCTGGTTAAGCACACATACTACAGTGTGTGAAGATCTGGGTTCAAGTCCCTGTACCCCACCTGCAGGGGGAAAGCTTCATTAGAGGTGAAATAGAGTTCCATGTGCCTCTCACTCCTCTATGTCCCCTTTCATCTCTCAATATGTTTCTGTCTCTATCTGTTAATAATAAGAGAGATAGAAAGAGAGAGAGAGAGGAATTTACAGCACTACTTCATTGCTTGAGAAACTCTTCCCCTTAAAGTGGTGCCCATGGACTTGAACCCTGTTCCTTGAGTATGGAATGTGCCCCACCACCTGACCCCTGTCTGTCATTGTTCTTTAGTTAAGAAATGATATTAAGTGCAAATGGACATATTTGACCATATTTGTAAATAATATAAAACATGGTTTTAATAATAATTAACTTTCACTTGATTTTTTTTTCCTTGGAGCCCAGGAGATAACTGAAAAGTCAGAACAAACACTTAGCAATACTTGAAGACCTAGGCTCAAAGAGCCCATTCACCACATGGGAGTACCTGCATGCCAGAGACTTCAATAGCAGTAAAACAATGCTACAGTGCCTTCCCTTCCTCCTTTACCCTCTCTTTCAGCCTCGATCTTAAACAATTAAATAAACATCTACCCAGGGTAGGAGAATTGTGCAGGCACATATCTCCAGTAGATTGCTTTGGTGGCAAAAAAAAAAAAATTAAAAAGTAAACTTGTTTTTGTGCTCCTGATGTTTCATTGATATATAATTTATCTACCCTGCATGCTTTATTTCATAAGAACCTTACACAATGTTCACACGTCCCTAATAAAATAATGTAGCACTTGCATTATGGTCTCATCATAAATTGGTTTGACAGTCAGTGAAAGCCATGTAAAGAAAAGAAAAATACCAGTTTTCTTATTGTGATGAGCATTTATTTGGACATTTGACAATAATATTTGAATATCTGGAGTACACACGCTGATTATAGTTAGCAGTTGTTTAACCAGCTGTCTCATTTTAGTGCCACTGGGTGCTATGTAGAAACATATCTTAATCCTTCCTGAGCTTCATGGAAGGATTTCAGGAGAAAAAAAATAATGGGACTACCATTTTTGACTGGTTGCTCTTAAAAAAGATATAAAGTTTTGGGATGTGAGGGGTGAAAGAAACAGACATGATTATTTGGTCCAACTATTACCTTTTATAAATTAATAAAATTCAGCCAAGAGAACGCCCATGGTTCATTCAAGATCACTGTATTAGTGAGGATAAGGCACAGATTTTGTGCAGCAAGAAGAAATCTAATATTTTAGTATTTAACTAAAAAGAATAAAAGCCTAGCAGTCCCAGGTTCAATCTGCAGCATCCCCAAAATCATAGCAAAAATATGTTTTGATAGCTCTCATTAAAATAAAATGAATAAATCCTTTTAATGAATATTGAAGACAGGGTGATAGTGTTATCATCCATAGCACAACAGATTTTTTCCATGTGTATAGCACTGTTTTTATGTATTTATTTTATTTCATTTATAAAGAGGAAACACAGAACCATAGGATAAGAGGGGTACAACTCCACACAATTCCCACCAACAGAACTCCATATCCCATCTCCTCCCCTGACAGCTTTCCTATTCTTTATCTCTCTGGGAGTATGGACCCAAGGTCATTGTGGGATGCAGAATGTGGAAGGTCTGACTTCCCCGCTGAACGTGGGCATTGACAAGTCGATCCATACTCCCAGTCTGTCTCTCTCTTTCCCTAGTGGGGCAGGGTTCTGGGGAATCAGAGCTGGAGGACACATTGGTGGGATTGTCTGTCCAGAGAAGTCTGGTTGGCATCATGGTAGGATCTCGAACCTGGTGGCTGAGAAGACAGGTAACATACAAAGCCAAACAAAGTGTTGACTAATGATGAGCCTAAAGGCTGGAATAGTGCAGATGAAGAGTTGGAGGGTTCTCCATTTTGTAGATAGCTTGTAGGCATATTTTAGTTATATTCCAAAGGGCCTGTGACTATACTTTTTTTGTTTTGTTTTGTTCCCGGAGCCTGAAATCTGATATGCATGTAGATCCAAGTTATTATCTGGGGAGATGATGTCATGGTTGTAAAAAAGATCAGAAAGCTGAATCAGGGAAGAGAGTAGCTCCCAAATATGGGAAAGTTATATAAATATTTTTTACTGTAAACTGCATCGATTTGATCAGATCTGGGGCCCATATTCAGCTTAGGAAGCATGTGATCTCTGCATCCCTGTAGATCTGAGCTTACATTCTGTGGTCATGAGTAGGAATGTTCCAACTTGCCTCAATATAAGTACCCATCTTCTTCAGATGGTAGACAGAGTATGTTGTCCAGCCTCCCTTCAGAGGATGGAACATTCTCTACTGCTGATCTACACTAAGGGCAAGGTCCTATGGGGGCCTGTTTTGTTGTTACTGATAGAGATGGCCAGTAACAGTGGAGAGAGGGATTTATTTGTGGTCTAGGCCCATCATGTCTGTTTGGGAATCTCAGGACTCCCCAATAGGGCCCCAGCTGATGGGGTGACCTGATAGTGACTAAAGAGTCATCATTAAAGTATGCCAGTCTCTTGCCCTTATTCAGCTTTTTCAGTCTTTGCTTTGGTAAAGGTAGTTTTAGAGTGAGTGAGGGAAGTGTACTATGAAGTAGATGAGGGTATCTAAGTCTAAGTAGACACTATTTTATTGGGAACTTTATACTGACTCAATACAGACTATTGAGTAATTTTGCTTTTAGGTATGTATTTTCCCCTAATTTATGGATACATGTAAACCTATACTCTATCTCGTGGGACCTGGTCTATATCTACGTTTTAAGACTTTGTTAGGAAGTGAACCACCTAAAATGGAATTAGAGAATCCTAGGAAAGGAAAGGTGTCACCCCAGTAATGAGGCTGAAGGGTTGACATTCCATGCCTGACGTCTCTGGACACAGTTTGAAGTGAAGCATGCTGAGGTGGTACTCACTGCATTAGGTTAGGAATAGTGGAAAGAGTATCATTTGGTATGAACTGAGAGAAGCATACAGAAAAGTAATCCCCACCCTAAAGGTTCCAGGACTGGGGGAAATATAGGCTCTATAGAAGAAACAGGCGATTCCTACTGTTTTAGGGTCTAAGAAGGCAATAGATAGTTATTGCTATAATCATGTTATTTGGCAACTGGGTTAAATTTTAAATATCCCTTTGCTAGAATTTGCTGTATCATACAGAACATCACCATACTGTATGTCCTTTGACATTATTTGTATATAGCTGTGCCACCGGTTGCTTCTGTTCTCCCTGGTCTAAGATTTTAAGAGAATCATTATATCAAAGACTTAGCCTATTGTCTGTGCATTAAAAAGTTTGAGACATTCAATACACTACTATTAATTTGTAATCATATATATTACTATTTAATAAATATTAAAGGGGAAAAATTGAGCACAACAGATTTTTATGCCTGAGTTACTGAAGACCCCAAGTTAAGTTTCTGACACTTACCATAATCCAGAACTGAGCAGTACTCTGGTGGTGGTTGTGATGGTGGTATTATTAATATTATTATTATAAGTAGTAGTAGTTGTAGTGGTAGTAGTAGTTGCAGTAGCAGTAGTAGTAATTATTACTACTATTTGAACATAATAATTAAGAAATACTTGTTTCCTTTTTTGCCATGTAACTCAAGCAGAAGTCAACCAGATATATGATAATAGACCCATTACTTCTCTCATTTTACTTCACAGAAAAAAATTCAGATTTCATACTCAAAATATCATAGTTAAATGAAATAATGACTATTAAGTACAAATTATGATATAGACTAATCACTCTAGAGGAATAATAAAGATGTTACAGGGATGTGAAAAAGGAACACACACACACACACATATATATATGTATATACATATACATATATATATGTATTTTTTTAAGCATAATACTGTTCATCCCTAGTTTTTGGTGGTGCAGGGGACCAAACCTGGGACTTTGGATCCTCAGGCCTGAGAGGCTGTATGCATAAACATGATGTTATCTACCCCTGCACCACATACATACTTTGAATTGCAACAAACACCATCATTAACATTATATATAAAGCAAACATATAACATGTGTATGTAGGATTCAATGGGAGGTCTAATTTCAAAAAGAATTTGAAACCAAGAAAGATAATTTTGCCAGCCTAAGAAAAGAAAGCAGATGGAAAACTAATATCTACCAATTCAGTCAGAAATAAATTGGATAGGTACCCCACATGTTCTCTAAGGAGAGATGGTGCAGGAAGAAGCAGTGAGAATTTTCATTGTCCAACTGTAGAGAATACACATGTCTAGGTACCATAGAAGACACAACCAGTAAGCTTTGCTTAAAGAGGAAACAAATGGAATAGTCATATTATCTTTTATTAATTTATTGGATACAAACAAGTGTAAATTGAGAGGAAGGGTAGAATAGAGGGGGAGAGAGATAGAGAGATACCTGCAACACTACTTCACCACTTGTGAAGCTTTCCCCCCTGCATATGGGGACCAGGAGCTTGATCCTGTATCCTTGCACATTGTAATATGTGAGCTCAACCAGGTGCACCACTACCTGGTCCCTCTGAATTGTCATTACTATTTTTTATAGGTTAATTAGAAGTAGGTGACATGTTCAAGCAGGATTAATAGAGCGTATTTTGAGAATCTATTGTCACATCTAACCTGGGGTAAGAAGTGGGACAGTGTTCCAAAACCTTATGGGAACCACATGGGATCAATCTCCCAGTAAGTCATTTGGCCTTACATAGAAGCATAAGGGTACCTGAACTCTGGTCCGTTAGGAATGGAAATGTGCACACTTTGCTACTTCATTCTAGACTTCTGCCAGTGCTTCCCACCAGCAACTAGAAGTAGTTAAAGAATCCCAGAAAATGCAGGGTCCACAAAGACAGTTCCCCCAAAGTGCCAAGTAAAATGAACAAAACAAGATACATATGTATTGGGGAGTGGGCCCACTGTCCCAGAAAGTCCAGGGCTTTGTTTCCATGAGGTCCAAGTGAATTGACCCCTAACTCTCCCTTCAGGTTGAGACAAAGGCAGATCCCCCAGTCTCCGGAATTTATGACACCCCCTTCTTTCTTTAATTAAAAGGCATGGATTACTGTGTGTCATTAACTTAAAACTGCCAGAAAACATTACTCAGCTGCCTCCTCCCCCCAGCCCCCTGCTGTCCTAAAGTGCCTGCAGTTTACCTCTGGAAAAATGTACATTGCAAAGCTTGTGACCAAACCTTGTATGGTGACCATTTAGTTGTGATAATACAATCTGTTGGCCAAAATGTGACTGTGCATTGTTACCCTATGTTTGCGTTAATGGTTACCTCAACCTTCCTCCCAAGTTAAGGATATATTTACCTGCCTGTTCTTTCAATAAATGGATTGTCCCACTGAGGCTTTCTCAGAGCTGACTGCCCTGTCTCTCTGCACACTTTGCCCTTGGCACACGGAGCTATCCCAGGACTCCCAGGGAGCCACTCTGACCCTCGCCTCAGCTGGCCAGTGGGGATGGAGACTCAGAGCAAGCCCACACATATGGAGACTCTCTTCTGCAAGTGTAGACCTCAGGTTGAAACTAGGGTATTTGCACACTGTAATGTGTGCACTGAGTCTGCTACTGGCCAGTTCTTGTGGGAACTATTTAATCTGAGTCATTTATCCTGTAGTTATAGATACCAAGGGGAAAAAATGGATGTGAGCAAATTCAGACTTCATGGAACTAGGCTTGGGTAAAGTCTTCTCAGGTTCAGACCTTATTATTATCTATTTATTTAATTAAATTGTTTTATTTAATAGAAGGGTTTATAGTAAAATTGTTGATACATGGATACATCTCAACTCCTTTTCACCTCTTCCCAATCTCTCTCTCCCCAGAATCTTTTGTTTTGGTGCAGTATACCCCAACCAGTTTAAGTTTTGCTTTGTGTTTTCCTTTTGCTGTCCTTGCTTTTTTTTTTTTTTTTTTTTTTTTTTTTTAAGAAAGGATAAGTTAACAAAACCATAGGGTAGGAGGGGTACAACTCCACACAATTCCCACCACCCAATCTCCATATCCCACCCCCTCCCCTGATAGCTTCCCCACTCTCTATCCCTCTGGGAGTATGGACCCAGGGTCACTGTGGGATGCAGAAGGTAGAAGGTCTGGCTTCTGTAATTGCTTCCCCGCTGAACATGGGCATTGACTGGTTGGTCCATACTCCCAGTCTACCTCTCCTTGGTTCTTTTTTTCTTCTCATTTTTTTTTCTTTTTCTTCTTCTCCTCCTCCTCCTTCTCCTCTCTCTTTTGCCTTCAGTTTATCGCTGGGCCTCGGTGCCAGCACTACAATTGTCCAGGGGACATTTTTTTCCCTTTATTTTCTTTTTATTTTATTCAATAGGACAGAGAGAAATTGAGAGGGAAATTGGGGATAAACAGGTAGAGAGAAAGATAGACACCTGCAAACCTGCTTCACAGCTCATGAAGCATCCTCTCTCAGATAGGGAGAGGGGGCTCCAACCCAGATCCTTGGGTGGGTCTGTACACACAGTATTATGTGCACTTATCTGGGTGCACCACCATCCTGCCCCCTTTCTATTCTTATCCTTGCATGCCCCCAACTCCTCCCCACCTCTTTCCTTTTCTTTCTCATCCTCTTACTCCTCCTTCTTTCTCCTTCATCCCATCCTTCCTTCCAGAGTTCTTTGTTTTGATGTAAAAGACCATATTCAGGCCACATTTCACTTTAAGTTTGCCCTTACTGCCATTACTTCTTAAATTGCACCTATGGGTAAGATAGTTTGTTTTTTATCCTTTTTCTTTACCTTGTGACATTTTCTATACTATAACTCTGGGATGGTATATGGAAGATGTCTTCCATATTTTTGAATGGTGTAACACATACAGGTTTTGATTTGTCCCAATTTTTTAAAGAGACTTCACTTTCTAATATGAGGGGGTATTAATTGTCTGACCTGTTACCTTCCCCACACACCAGTCAGGTGACTCAGGTTGCCCTTGGTACCAATTCTAGTCTAGTCAGTGACTTTGTTATTACTATAACTCCATAGAGCATAATAACACAAAACTAGACATTATGACAGAAAACACAGCAAGGCTATACATATGCATAAGAGCCACACTTTTATATATGGTCTAGCACAGTCTTTCAATGACTGAAACGTTATGTGATGTATGACTGTATTTCAGCAGAATCAGACACGTTGTCCTGGGTAGGTCCAGTAAAAATAAAAGAACAGTATAATCACCTCTTTTAAGCTTCATTAATCAGAGAATTGGAGGTAAAATTGAGAAACCAGACAGCACTTGGGAATTTGAAGCATGTCTTTTTAAGGATTTAAAAAGAACAATTAAGAAGACAGGATCCTGCAGTTAAACTTAATCTTAATTGAATCTGTCTGGAAAGAGAAGACTGAATTAAATTTCAAGGAAAAGTTTAAGGGATTCTTCATAATTAGGTAAGTTAATTCAAAACATTCACAGTCTAATAGCTTCATATACTCCTAGAGCTGAAGTGGGGGAAAGAGAATAAATTAATAAGAAATATCTCTAAAATCTGTACCTAACCTTTCAGTTGGATTTTCTTTCTCAATGGAATAGCACCTGGTCTGGCAAGAAATTTGGGCAGTGAGAGTAATATGATTCCTGAAATGGATGAGAGAGGAAAGCAAAATCAAAGGAAAACTGACAGAAGTTATAATTTCAAAGACAAAAATAACTAAACATCTACAATCAAGTTAGTGAATCTAAATAAGATTTGATGTTTGGGTTACTTAATAGGAATCAGAACATCAAACAAATAAGGATGTTAAAAAATAGAAGAAAAAAGAGGACTATCATTCTGTATTTTTTTTCAGTCCAGCTAAAAGTGATTGCATAACTACTGTGTATAGCACTTTACTAGATGCTAGAAAATTGTGACCTTCGAAGAACTACTGTAATTCTCAATGGAAGAAATGGAGATACACAGGACTGTGTGAGGGGGGTTATGTGGAATTATATCCCTGTTATCTTATGGTTTTGTAAATCAATATTTAACCACGTAAAAAAACAGTGAAAGAAATATCATTAAGAAAAGAAAAAAAAAAAAAAGGAGTCAGGCAGTAGCACAGCAGGTTAAGCGCGAGTGGCGCGAAGCACAAGGACCAGCAGAAGTATCCGGTTCAAGCCTTCGGCTCCCCACCTGCACGAATGGTGAAGCAGATCTGCGGGTGTCTCTCTTCCTCTTCCCTTCTCTGTCCTCCCCTCCTCTCTCCATTTCTCTCTCTCCTATCCAACAACGATGACATCAACAACAACAATAATAACTACAACAACAGTAAAACAACAAGGGCAACAAAACAGAAAATAAATAATAAAAAAAATTTAGAAGAAAAGAAAAAGTTCACCAGCATTCAGCTTCGATCACGCCTGGGTCCTGGGAGGAGATATAATAAAACGACAAGGGGCGAGCAGGAGGGAGAAAAGAAAGGAAAAAAGAAAGATGAGAAAAGGGCCATATTTCTGCCAGATTCTTTCTTAAATCCTTTCAACCACTCTGTGTAATTTCTACCATCTTTTAATGACGTCTGCTAACCATGCCCACCAAGTCCAAACTTCTTCAAATTTATAGGCTACAAAATACAAAGTATCCCCAGCAATCCTTTGCTTCATCTTGTATTGGTTGCACTTTGAGCATCATTCTTCAATTGTATAAATGAAAAGACTTCTAACATCTCTCAAAATTGTTGGCAGGATCAGTTATGAGAATGATGAGAAAGGCTTGATAGCAACCGAGTACACACTCAAAAAAATGTATTTTTCTTTCTATTTTACATTGCCCCCAGGAAAAGATTACATGTTTCTGATAATTAATTTTATCTGGATTGGACTAAGTGGAAGCCCAGACAGATAGGAAACCATTATCTCTAGGTTGTCTGGGAAAGTGCTTTTTGAGGAAATTAGTACTAGAATTGATGAACAGGATAAATCAGATATTCTGTCCTAATGTGGGGGAATATAATACTGTCCTCTGTGGCACAGAGTAAGGAAAACAATAACGACAAAGCAGTAAAGGGGTGAATCCATCTTTGCTGTTTGATATGAAACAGCATTTTCCCTCAGTATTGATGTTGATACTCAAATATTGACATTCATTCTCAGGTTTAATGATAAAGATCAGTCTTTGACCATTATCTCCCAATTCCCAGGACTTCTGACTCCGACTGAATTGTATCCACTGGTATTTCTGGCTCTTCACCTTCCAAAGGGCAAATTCTTTTTTCAAATCTTACATATACATTTTTAATTTTTTAAATATTTACTTACCTTTTTATCTTTTTTTTTTGTTGTTGCAAAGTTAAAGTTCTTCTGTATAGTTGTTCACACATGCATATGATTTCTCATCTCCACAAGATAAGTGTCTGCAAAACACTCTGACTTCTAAATTAGGTGCATCATTGTATACAAGGACCTGAAAACCCCCTTCCCATCAACTTCCTCTCTGCCCTCATTGACAGAGTTCTTTTTTTGATGCATGAGAGAGACAGAGAGAGAGAGAGAGAGGAAGATAGAGAGAGAGGGAGAGGGAGAAGGAGAGGGAGAGGGAGAGGGAGAGGGAGAGGGAGAGGGAGAGGGAGAGGGAGAGGGAGATGAAAAAAGAGAGAAGGGAACCCCACTCTGGCTTATGGTGATGCTGGAGACTGATTTTACTTATATATTCCTCTTTGGGCAGAGGGAATGAAAGGTTCTAAATATATCTGTCAGGTTCATCTCATCTTGATTCCATTTAAGACCTCTATTTCCATGATTTTTTTTTTGTCCTAATTATCTCTTGCTTTGAATACTGTGTGGCAGTCATCTACTAGTACATTTTTGTTGTCAGTGTCTTGCTTGGGCTCAATAATTACATTTTTTATATATGTTATGTACACATATATTAGAAGCATATATATTGATGATGGCTATCTCTTCCTGTTGGATTGACCCTCCGACCAAAATGTACTGTCTATGTCTTACCACCTTCTTTGGCTAAAAGTCTGTTTTATCTGATGTAAGAATAGCTAGCTGTTCTTCGGGTTCCCTGAAGATGGCGGACTGAGAAGCTGCTAGTAGCTTGAGCTCTGACCACACCTTCTGGAAACGGTAGGATTTTCTGCCTTTAGTAGGCCAGTCAATAAGGGGTACTAGTGGTGACACCAAGGAGGTGATTATAACTTAATTTGGGTTAAGAAATAGAGTAGAAAAAAGGGGGAAATTTTTTTTTCCATTTAATTATAAAGCACACCTCCTCCCCCTCCCCACGCCCCCATAACTAGTCACTGGGGACCAACTCCTAGCAGGCTCCCTTGCTAAGCTTCTGTCTTTACCAAATTCCTGTCCCACCAGGGAGTATCATTCATTCTAAGTCTATACCCTTCTGAAACCTCTGGCCTTTTTTTTCTTTCTAAGTAGCCAACCCACACCACCTCACCCTGCATAGCTAATTAAATAATTAAAAATAAATAAATTTTAAAAAATCTTTCCTTTCACCACTCTTTTATGACTGTTCTTTTTCTTATCTTTTTTCTCTCTTTTTTTTCTTCTTTTTCTCATTCTTGTCATCCTTACTTCCTTAATCCTACAGCTTCCAAAGCCACAGGCCCCAGCCCCCACACCACCAAACAGTGTGCTTTTTTGAATTCACTGATACACATTTGGGAATTACTTTGGGGAAGAATTCTGACTCAGTGTGGACTTTCACTGCGAGTGTCTCTGCTCAACTTCCCTTCCTCCTTTAGCCACCCTTAGAATATACAGTGGATAGTAGATTTGCATAACTGTCTATTTCAGCCATCCTTGTCTAGTCCTGAGGGTTTTTTTTTTCACTGCTCTTTAATTACAGCTCTTTTTCTTCTCTTTTCCCTTTTCTCTCACTTGTCTCTTTTTTCTTTTTCTTTTCTTTTTTTTTTTTAACTTGTCATGCACCTCTTCCTTCCTTCTTCTTTGCATTTCTGAATTTGTGAATTATTTTGGGGAAGAAATCTGACGCAGAGTGGACTCGCTATGTGTGTATCTCTGCTCTACTTCCCTTTCCCCTCTTGTTACCCCTAGAATATACTGTGGATACTAGATTTGCATAACTGTCTATTCTTGCTATCCCTTCTTTCTTTTCTCTTTCTTCTTCACTGGGATTTGGTTACTATTTTTTCAAGAACTGGAAAAATTGTTTGGCTAACTGATAGTGATTAAACTGCTTCAATACTTGCTTCATGCTACTGTAATTCCTGAGGTTGGTGAGGGTAATTGTCATAAAGGTATTTAGTACAGTGTTGCTTGTGCTCAAAACACAACAACTGAGGAACAACAGAGCATAAAAAAAGAAAAACATAAATAAAAAAAATGGGTAGATCAAAAACAAATAAAAATGCTACTCCAATGAATGAAGACAATAGCCCAGAAGAAACTACAAATCAGCCAGAAGTAACCATAGATAAGAAAAGTATGCAAGCAATAATAAACTTATTAATCACAGAAATGAAAACAATACTGCAGGAAAGGAATGGCAGTATTAGGGAAACAACAATTGAGACCCCCAAGGAAAATACTGATTATCTTGAGACAATTAGAGAACTGAAAGCTGAAATAGCTGTAATGAAGAAAGAAGCTGAAGCAGGGAAAGCAGACTAACAGAAGCAGAAAACAATATTAGTCAGACAGAGGATGAGTTAGAGAAAACGAAGAAAGAGGTGAAAGAGCTTAAAAAGAGATTGAGAGACACTGAAAACAACAGAGACATATGGGATGATCTCAAAAGAAGTAACATTCACATAATTGGCCTGCCAGAGGAAGAAAGAGAGGAAGGGGAAGCAAACATTCTAGAGGAAATAATAGAAGAAAACTTCCCAGACCTGAATAACAGAAAGGACATCAAGATTCAAGAGGCCCAGAGAGTACCACAGAATCAACCCAGACCTGAAGACACCAAGACACATCATAGTCACAATGAGAAGTAGTAAGGATAAAGAAAGGATCCTAAAGGCTGCAAGAGAGAAACAAAAAATCACATACAAGGGAAAACCCATAAGATTATCTGCAAATTTCTCCACTCAAACTCTAAAGCTAGAAGAGAATGGCAAGATATCTATCGAGCCCTGAATGAAAAAGGGTTTCAACCAAGGATAATATATCCTGCTAGACTTTCATTCAAACTAGATGGAGGGATCAAAACCTTCTTAGACAAACAACAGTTAAAGGAGGCAACCATCACCAAACCGGCCCTGAAAGAGGTTCTAAATGACCTCTTATAAACAAGAACATCACTATAATACTGGCAATATATCAGAGCAAACAAAAAAAAATTCTTTTTTTGAACAATGGCACTACAATACATTAAATCCATAATATCAATAAATGTCAATGGCTTAAACTCACCCATCAAAAGGCACAGAGTGGGGGGATGGATCAGAAAGCATAACCCAACCATATGCTGCTTGCAAGAATCCCATCTGTCACAGCAAGATAAACACAGACTTAAAGTGAAAGGATGGAAAACTATCATACAGGCTAACGGACCACAAAAAAAGGGCAGGAACAGCTATTCTCATCTCAGACACGATAGATTTTAAATTAAAAAAAGTAATAAAAGATAGGCAAGGACACTACATAATGATTAGAGGATTAATCAGTCAAGAAGACTTAACAATCATTAACATCTATGCACCCAATGAGGGACCATCTAAATATGTCAAGCACCTACTGAAAGAATTTTAATAATCATCAATAGTAATACAATAATAGTGGGAGACTTTGATACCCCACTCTCACACTTAGACAGATCAACAAAGCAGAGAACCAACAAAGATACAAGAGAATTGATTGAAGAGATTGAAAGACTAGACATCTTGGACATTTTCAGAGTCCTTCACCAAAAAAAAAATATATATATACCTTCTTTTCAAATCCACATAACACATACTCAAGGATAGACCACATGATAGGCCACAAAGACAACATCAATAAATTCAAGAACATGGAAATAATCCCAAATATCTTCTCAGAAGACAGTGGCGTAAAACTAACATTTAACAACAAACAGACAATTATTAAAAGTCACAGAATTTGGAAACTAAACAACATACTCCTTAAGAAGCACTGGGTCAGAGATTCACTCAATCAGGAAATTCAAATGCTCCTGGAAAGAAATGAAAATGAAGACACAACCTATCAAAATATATGGGACACAGCTAAAACAGTACTGAGAGGGAAACTTATAGTCATACAATCACATATTAAACACCAAGAAGAAGCTCAAATGAACGACCTTACTGCACACCTCAAGGACTTAGAGGAAGAGGAACAAAGGAACCCTAAAGCATCCAGAAGGACAGAAATCACTAAAGTTAGAGCAGAAATAAACTACATCGAAAATAAAAGAACCATACAGAAGATCAATGATGCCAAATGTTGGTTCTTTGAAAGATTAAACAAAATTGACAAAACCCTAGCCAGACTCACCAAACAAAAAAGAGAGAAGACTCAAATTAATAGAATTGTAAATGATGGAGGAGATATCACAACACAGAAATCAAGAGAATCCTGTGAAACTTCTATAAAGAACTATATGCCACCAAGCTAGAGAATCTGGAAGAAATGGAACAATTCCCAGAAGCATATGCCATTCCAAAATGGAACCAAGAAGAACTACAAAATCTAAATGCACCAATCACAGACAAAGAAATTGAAACCGTTATTAAAAACCTCCCCAACAACAAAAGTCCTGGACCAGATGGCTTCACAAATGAATTCTACACAACTTTCAGGAAACAGTTAGTACACCTACTTCTTAAGCTATTCCATAAGATTAAAGAAACAGGAATACTCCCTTCCACCTTCTATGAAGCCAACATCACCCTGATACCAAAAGATGATAGGGACAGAACAAAAAAGGAAAACTACACACCAATATCTCTGATGAACACAGATGCCAAAATATTAAACAAGATCTTGGCCAACCGGATACAGCAACATATCAAAAACATTGTTCATCAGGACCAAGTGGGATTCATCCCAGGAATGCAAGGCTGGTTCAACATCCGTAAGTCAATCAATGTCATTCACCACATCAATAAAAGCAAAGCCAAAAACCATATGATTATCTCAATAGATGCAGAGAAAGTCTTTGACAAAATCCAACACTCATTCATGCTCAAAACTCTACAAAAAATGGGAATAGATGGGAAATTCCTCAAGATAGTGGAGTCTATATATAGCAAACCTACAGCCAACATCATACTCAAATCATACACAGAAGCTGAAAGCATTCCCCCTCAGATCAGGGACTAGACAGGGCTGTCCACTGTCACCGTTACTCTTCAACATAGTATTGGAAGTTCTTGCCATAGCAATCAGGCAAGAGAAAGAAATCAAAGGAATACAGATTGGAAGGGAAGAAGTCAAGCTCTCACTATTTGCAGATGATATGATCGTATACATAGAAAAACCTAAAGAATACATAGAAAAACCTAAAGAATCCAGCAGAAAAATACTGGAAGTTATTAGGCAATATAGCAAGGTATCAGGCTACAAAATCAATGTACAAAAATCAGTGGCATTTCTTTAAGCAAACACTAAATCTAAAGAAGAAGACATCCAGAAATAACTCCCACTCACTGTTTCAGCAAAATCAATCAAATACCTAAGAATAAAGGTGACCAAAGAAGTGAAAGAGTTGTATGCTGAAAAATATGAGTTGCTACTCAAGGAAATAGAAACTGATACCAAGAAATGGAAAGATATCCTATGCTCATAGATTGGAAGAATAAATATCATCAAAATGAATATTCTCCCCAGAGCCATATACAAATTTAATGCAATACCCATCCAAGTTCCACCAAGCTTCTTTAAGAGAATAGAACAAACACTACAATCATTTATCTGGAGCCTGAAAACACCTAGAATTGCCAAAACCATCTTGAGGAAAAGAAACAGAAATGGAGGCATCACACTCCCAGCTCTTAAACTATATTATAAAGCCATCATCATCAAAACAGCATGGTACTGGAACAAAAATAGGCACACAGAACAGTGGAACAGAATTGAAAGCTCATAAATAAATTCCCACACCTATGGAGATCTAATCTTTGATAAGGGGGCCCAAAGGATTAAATGGAAAAAGGAGGCTCTCTTTAATAAATGGTGCTGGGAAAACTGGGTTGTAAGATGCAGAAGAATGAAATTGAACCACTTTGTCTCCCCAGAAACAAAAACCAACTCCAAATGGATCAAAGAACTAGATGTCAGACCAGAAACAATCAAATACTTAGAGGAAAACATTGGTAAAACACTTTCCCACCTACACCTCAAGGACATCTTTGATGAATCAAACCCAATTGCAAGGAAGACTAAAGCAGAAACAAACCAATGGGACTACATCAAATTGAAAAGCTTCTGCACATCCAAAGAAACTATCACACAAACAAAGAGACCCCTCACAGAATGGGAGACGATCTTCACATGCCATACATCAGACAAGAAACTAATCACCAAAATATATAAAGAGCTCAGCAAACTTAGCACCAAAAAAGCAAATGACCCCATCCAAAAATGGCCAGAGGATATGAACAAAACATTCACCTCAGAGGAGATCCAAAACGTTAACAAACATGAAAAACTGCTCTAGGTCACTGATTGTCAGAGAAATGCAAATTAAGACTACACTAAGATACCACCTCACTCTTGTAAGAATGGCATACATCAAAATGGACAGCAGCAACAAATGCTGGAGAGGTTGTGGGGACAGAGGAACCCTTTTATACTGCTGGGGGGAATGTAAATTGGTCCAGCTTCTGTGGAGAGCAGTCTGGAAAACTCTCAGAAGACTAGACATGGACCTTCCATATGATCCAGTAATTTCTCTCCTGGGGTTATACCCCAAGGACTTCATAACACCCATCCAAAAAGAGGTGTGTACTCCTATGTTCATAGCAGCACAATTAATAATAGCTAAAACCTGGAAGGAACCCAGGTGCCCAACACCAGATGAGTGGCTAAGAAAGCTGTGGTATATATACACAATGGAATACTATGCAGTTATCAAGAACAATGAACCCACCTTCGCTGACCCATCTTGGACAGAGTTAGAAGGAATTATGTTAAGTGAGCTAAATCAGAAAGATAAAGATGAGTATGGGATGATCCCACTCATCAACAGAAGTTGAGTAAGAAGATCTGAAAGGGAAACTAAAAGGAGGATGTGACCAAATTGTAAGTAGGGCACCAAAGTAAAAACCCTGTCGTGAGGGGTAGACATGCAGCTTCCTGGGCCAGTGGGGGGTGGGAGTGGGTGGGAGGGATGGGTCACAGTCTTTTGGTGGTGGGAATGGTGTTTATGTACACTCCTAGCAAAATGTAGTCATATAAATCACTAGTTAATTAATATGAGAGGGGGAAAATTAATTGTATGTCTCGAAGTTTTTCAAAACAAAAACTGAATCTTTTCAATATATAGGCTGTGTAATTGATATGCAGACTCTCTCAAAAGTCTAGACCAAGTAGATCAGAAGCAACCAATAGCACAGCTATATACAAGATACTGGGTACTGTACAGCAAACCCTAACAAAAGGACTTTACAAAGTTAACCCAATTACCAAACAATGTGATGATAACATTAACTATCTATTATCTTTTGAACCCTAAGACAGCAGGAACCTCATATCTACACTATAGAGTCTCTACTTCCCCCAGTCCTGGAAACCTTGGATAGGGCCCACTTTCCCATATGCCTCTCCCAATCCATATCAAATAATATTGCATCTGCTGATCACAAACTAACCAACACAACGATTGCCACCTCAACATGCTTCACTTCTGACTGTGTCCAGAGACTTCACATGTGGAATGACAACCATTCAGCTTCATTACTTGGGTGAGACCTTTCCTTTCATAGTATACTCTAATTCCATCTCAGGTGGTTCACTTTCTAACAAAGTCCCAAAACCTATATATACACCAGTTTCTGTGAGAGAGAGCATATGTTCACATGTATCCATAAACTACTGCAAAATATATACCTGAAAGCAGAAGTACACTAGAGTTTGCAGTGAGTACCCCCCTAACACTTCCTCTCCACTATTCCAAGCTTTGAGTCCATGATTGCTCAACAATTTGTCTGGCTTCGTATGTTGGCTCTCTTTTCAGTCACCAGGTTCCAGATGTCATCAGGATGCCGGCCAGGCTTCCCTGGACTATAGACCCCACCAATGTGTCCTGGAGCTCCGCTTCCCCAGAGACCCATCCTACTAGGAGAAGAGAG
This sequence comes from Erinaceus europaeus, assembly GCF_950295315.1. NCBI lineage: Eukaryota > Metazoa > Chordata > Mammalia > Eulipotyphla > Erinaceidae > Erinaceus > Erinaceus europaeus. Next base: position 198,584,235 of record NC_080162.1, read on the forward strand.
AGACAGGCTGGGAGTATGGACCTACCAGTCAACGCCCATGTTCAGCGTGGAAGCAATTACAGAAGCCAGACCTTCTACCTTCTGCAATCCACAATGACCCTGCGTCCATGCTCCCAGAGGGATAGAGAATGGGAAAGCTATCAGGGGAGGGGTGGAATATGGAGATTGTGTGGTGGGAATTATGAGGAGTTGCACCCCTCCTACCCTATGGTTTTGTTAATTAATCCTTTCTTAAATAAAAAAGAAAAAAAAATAGCTGTTCCAGTCCTTCTGTTTGCTAGGAATGCTTTGTTCCAGGCAGTAACTAAGACCTTCTGTTTGTCTTTCTTTTGGAGAGGTGTTTCCTGGTGACTAAATAGATGGGTCTTAGTTTTAAGTCCATTCAGCAACTCTGAATCTTTTGACTGGATTCACATTTAGCCATTCACATTTAGGATGTTTCTTGGTGAATGTGGCTTCCTTGTGACCATTTTAATTTTTGTTTCACAGTTGTTTATACTCTTGTTTTTTCTGTTTGCTACTTTATTTGGATAGTTTTATTTTTTATTTTTATTCATAAAAAGGAAACACAGACAAAACTATAGGATAAGAGGAGTACAGCTTCACACAGTTCCCACCACCAGAAGTCTGTATTCAAACCCCCTCCCCTGGTAGCTTTCCTATTCTTTAACCGTCTGGCTATATAGACCCAAGTTCATTATGGAATGCAGAAGGTGGAATGTCTAACTTCTGTAGTTGCTTTCCCACTGAACATGGGTATTGACAGTTCGATACATACTCCCAGCCTGCCTCTCTTTTTCCTTATTGGGACAGGGTTCTGGGTAATCAGTTCTTCAGGAAACATTGGTGGGGTTGTCTGTCCAGGGAAGTCTGGTTGGCATCATGTTAGCATCTAGAACCTGGTGGCTGAAAAGAGAGCATATAAAGCCAAACAAACTGTTGACTAATCATGAACCTAAAGGCTAGAATAGTGCAGCTGAAGAGTTGGGGGGGTCTCCATTTTGAAGATAGCTAGTAGGCATATTTTAGTTATATTTCAAAGGGCCTGTGGCTATACTAGTTTTGTTGTTGTTGTTGTTTTTCCCGAGACTGAAATCTGATATGCAAGTAGATATTTGAATAGTTCTCTATAATGATCTTGCCTACTTTATTCATGTTTCTATTTGTCTTTGTGCTATGTATATATTTTGTGTGTGGTTATCATGAGTATTGTATCTAACTTACAATATCTACAACAGCCCTTTTTAAGTTGGCCTTGGCTCACCAACACTGGACTGTGTTGCTGTGTCTATTTTGCTCTCCTTTTTTCTATGTCTGTTTTTCACTGTTGTAGTTGTGTTCTTGGTTATGTTCTACTATCATTCTTCTCCTTAAAAACTGGAATCTCTTTGCTTTTTCTTTTCATGTGTACCTCCTCTCAGTGATTACTTGAAGGCAGCATTAGTAGTGGTGAATTCCTTCCATTTCTTAATGTTTGAAAATAAATGTACTTCTCCCTCATATTTCAAAGATAATTTAGTAAGGTACCATATTCATAGCTGGAAGTGCTCATATTTTAATATTTTTGAACATGACACTCTACTCTCTCCTTGCCTCTACAGTTTGTGATGAAAAAAAAACAATGAAAACTGATGGTTCTGCCTCTATATTTGACTTTCCTCCTTTTGCTGGCAGCCTGCAATATTTGTTCCTTGTCCTTGATTTTGGATAATTTTACTATGATGTATCATGATGTGTTTTTTTTTTTTTTTGGATTCAGGATCTCAGGTGTGCATTCATCTTCTTGTATTTCTATATTTTTAACAATGCTCAGGTGTGCCAATTTTTCTGCTACACTTTTTTTGAATATTCTCTTTACTCCTCTCTCCCTCTCTTCTTCCTCAAGGATCCTAATGATTCAGACTTTCATCTTTCTGATGGAGTCTTCTATTTCATGGAGAAGTGCTACATTTTTCCTAAACCTTTTCTCTCCAACAACTTAAAATTCAAAGTGTGATGGCTCTAGTGTTGATATTCTCTCTTCTACCTGATTAAGTCCAAAGACTCTTACCTCAAACTGAACTTCATTCAAAATGTCCTTCAAGCTTTGCAACTATGTTTGGAGTTTTAATTGTAGTTGGTTTTATTTTATTTTATTTATTTATTTTGCTTGTTTTCTTGTGCTTTGTAATTCTTTGGTAAAATGACCTCTGAGCTCTTGAATTTATGTCTGTCTGTTAAGTATAGTATCTTGAATTGTTTTCATATTGAGTTTTCTGGATTATATGTCTTTAATTTTCCCGGATCTGTCACTGTTCATTTGGTGTTTCTTTCATAGCAATGTGTATTTCTCAATGTTTGCATTTAGTGTGACTTTTGCTGTTGTATCAGCAGAAGGTGCTATTCTAAAATGTTCGATTTCCTTATTTATATATCTTATTGAGGGAGGGAAGATTTTATCCCATGTCACTAATCTGGTTTAGTTTCTTTGATGTCAATATAAAGTCACCCTGTTGTCACTCCTGTCTTTGAAGAATAACAGCCTTAGAGAAAGTCTTTGTACTTAGTGTTCAGATAAAAAGCATGATTTATTTTCCTAGAAAGGTGCCATTGTCTGTGTAGACCACACAGGATTAGTTCTCATTCAGATTTTTACCATAAATCCTGCTTATCTTTGTGGGTAGTTCAGTATGTTAACTCCCCTCAGTTCACAGTTTAAGGTCTCAAAATTGCCCTGCCTGCTGTCTTTCAGCCATGTGTTCTGTTTTGTAAGTGCCAGAATGGAACCCACTGCCGCTGAGCAGGACTTTTAAAGTTTTGAGAGCCTCTCCCTCACTCCTGGTCATTTTTTTTTAACCTACTTGTGATTGAGTCACATAAGAAATCACAGTTGTAAATTAGTGAGTTTTTTAGATGGTAGATTTTAAACAGTTAATGTTGCTTTAACTCCATCTTCTAGAATGATGCTCCTCAGCTGTTAATTGCTTATCATGCTACCAAAGTTGAAGTTGGCTGTTACTCACTTTTGTGCATGACTGTGGGAACCTGAGCTGATCAGAGAGCTTTCATTTCACCCATTTTTTTCCTTAAACACTAGTGGGTACTTGTGAGAAGTTTAATATACTGCTGCCCCTAAGTTCATAGGTTGAGCACCCAACTTGAGTTCATAGGTGTTGAGCACCCAACACCTGCCACTGGTGATGTGCTCCTCTGTGTAGCTCCAGTTTGGTATGAACAGTCATTGACTACAGCTTGTTGAGTACTGAGAATCTCTCCCTCACCCTATTTCTGCCCACAAACCACCAAGTGTCTACATTTGCCTGTGGCTTAGTGAGTTTCTGAATTAATCTTTGTTGCATTGTGTTGGATTTTCAGGTGATTTTTTTTTTTCTAGTTGATCAGGAAAAGCAAAGTGGGATGCATTGGATAGACCTTCTCGTGGTGCCTCCCGTGAGTACCCATTCATTGGGGAAACTGATGATCCTTCCTAGCCGACTGAATCCACATGGATCCCAGTCACTTTCAAAGCCAGCAACAAGCAGCTCCTGACAGCTTTCAACCTGACCTGTTGACTGGCTACGGAAGAAGGGCAAACGCTAGAAGAAGAAGCAAAGTGAGACTGCTATTATTCCATAGCTATAACTCCTAGCCACTTCTGTTATTGCTTTTCTTCAAGAGTTATCACAAAAACTAGGCTTGGTCAAAAGACATATTTTTTATATTTGTTTAGTATTTACTTTCACTGTTAAAGTTTTCTTTTCTTTCTCTCTCTTTGATAGAGTGAAAGAGTGACAAAGAGAGACAGAGAGAGTGAATGTAACAATAATACCAAATTGTCCTTCAGTTCTGTGAAAGCTGAGTATTTGCTGAAGATATTGGAAAAAGTGATACTTTCTAACTTTTAACAGGCTGCAAACTGAGATAAGTTTATTCTCATGTTCCTTTTTTAAAAGAAATTTTTAATATTTATTTTTATTCCCTTTTGTTGCCCTTGTTTTATTGTTCTAGTTATTATTGTTGTTGTTGATGTTGTTGAATAGGACAGAGAGAAATGGAGAGAGAAGGGGAAGACAGAGAGGGGGAGAGAAAGAGAGACACCTGCAGACCTGTTTCACCGCTTGTGAAGGGACTCCCCTGCAGGTGGGGAGGCAGGGGCTCGAACCTGAACCCTTACACTGGTCCTTGGGCTTTGTGCCACCTGTGCTTAACCCACTACGCTACCGCCCAACTCCCTATGCTCATGTTCCTATGCTGGGTTAATTTTCATGAGAATAAAGTTGATGTATAAAAACTTAGGGATGAGTGAAAGAGACAGTCACTTCATAATGATTTTCTTTTCCAGATATATTAAATATCTCCCCCATTGAAAAGTCTTGAGCTGCTTCTGTCAGACGGTATCTTGAGAATTCCAGTGAATGTAATCTTACCTGAGGATTATGTTCATTTCACAAATCCCTACATAGGAATCCCTTTACTTAGAGCTTATCAGCATCAAAACATAGTAAAGTGAAGATAAAACATGTTGGATGCAGAAAAATAACTCACTTGGATAGGGTGCATGCTTTGGCATGCATAGCATCCAGGTTTAAGCCTAGCCTCCACTGCACTGGATTTCTCCATACTGTGGTGCTTCTCTCTCTCTCTCTCTCTTTCTCTTTTCACTCTCACACTCTATTTAAAAAGAATAAATTTTGGAGCAATGAACCTCTAAAAGTGGAAAAATAAAACATGTTATGTACTTTGTCATTGACTATCTGTTTTATCATGAAGAAGTTAATTACTATAGTTAAGTCTAAGTTTATCATTAATAAATATGTGGCTAAAATTAAAATGATATATTCCTGGGATGAAGAAATTAGGTTGCTAGATCCAAATTTACCTTAAGATGAAAACAGTTGACTTGTAAAGAGTTGACTCTGTTACATTGATTTGTTTGTTTTTGTTTTTATCTACCAGGGCACTGCTTACCTCTGACTTATGGTGGTACCAGGGACTTGAACCTGTGGCCTCAAATCCTCAGGCATTAAAGACTATTGATAAAAACACTATGATCTTTCCCATATCTATAAAATACACTCTTAAAAACATTAAACATAAATGAACACAAATTTAAAAAAGGAAGGTGGAATATACAGGTACCAAGAATCTGTGTATTAATTATTGAAGTCATCTTGAAATTTCATGGGCCAAGTATGCTATGCAGTGGAAGTACTAAGGCCTGAATGCATGGAAGTTAAACCCAAAGAAAGGAAAGAGATCTAAATAGGTATCCAGTGATTTTGAATTGTGTTCATTATATAAATGTATGACTTCAGAATACCAAATGTCCCTGTAAAGGAGGGACAAGGAAAACACTGTTCACCAGTCAATGAAAGAATGTGTGAGTTTATTACTAGAATTACCTTTGGGTGGGGAATAAAATAAGAAAGGTTATTCAGGAGAAAATGTTAAGTACCCAGACCTGTGTGCGGTTTTGCTTTCACTCTATCTGAATTACTCAGTAATCTTTAAACCCAATACTTGAGCAAAGGAACTCATATTAATATCCCTGTAATATTCAAGGTAAGGAAATCCAACATTTTTCTGAAGCAACATATCCAAAATCTAAGGCTTTATAGTCATGGTCCAAAATAAAAATACCCATGTGTGAATATTATATCTGATATCAATATTTGGATACCAGCTTTCCTTTAATAAAAGCAATTAAATACCAATTAAATAAGTGCATAAAACATTAATATGGATAAAGATGACCTCTATTAGTGGTAAAATGAATAATTCATCAGTCAGGAATTATAATCCTGAACCTATGAGTAAGTAGTTAAAAAGATACTCTCTAAAAGTAAAGGCAAAAATGACCTTTGATTAACTAAAGGATATTAAATGTAATACTTGAATATCTCTTTGCAAGAAATTAAAACCAGGCAAAAATTATATATATATATATATATATATATATATATATATATATATATATGAGATTGACAAAAGTTTTCTGTAAAAAACATTTATATAGTGGTGCAGAAGGTAGAAGGTTTAGCTTCTGTAACTGCTTCCCTGCTGAATGTGGGTGTCCATAGCTTGATCCATGCTGCCAGCCTGTCTCTCTCTTTCCTTAGTAGAGAAGAGCTCTGGGAAAGCAGGCTCCATGATACATTAGCGGGGTCTTCTGCCAAGGGAAGCCTGGTTGGCATTATGGTAGCATCTGGAATCTGGTGACTGAAAAAAAAAAGTTAACATATAAAGTCATACAAATTGTTGCCTAATTCATGAACCTAAAGGCTGTAATATTGCAGATGAAGATTTAGGGTCACCATTTTGGAAATAGCTAGTAGGTCTATTTTGGGTATATTCCAAAGGATCCATGACTTTATTATTTTTTACCTGAGCCTGACATCTGATACACAGGTGGACCCAAGTTATTGTCTGGAGAGATGATGCCATGCTCAACAAAGGGCTAGAAACCTGAATCAGGGAAGAGAGCAGCTCCCAAAATGGGAAAAGTGTATAAATAATGTTGACTGTAAACCCCATTGACTTAATCCATACTCTCAGAGGGTTAAATAATAGGAAAACTATCAGGGGAGGGGATGGGATACTGGTGAATTCTAGTGGTGGGAACTGTACCCCTCTTATCATATGGTTTTGTCAGTCTTTCCACTTTATAAATACAAATTAAAAGAAAAACAGTTTCAAGACCTTTTGGAATTATCAAATAATTATGTATGTGCAGGAAGTATGCTCTCAATCACATCAGTAATGGTGGAAAATATTTCCCTTGTGTTGTTACTTCTGGGGCATCCTCACTCTGTTTTATTTTTTTCCAAAATTCACAGCAACTGGACTTTCTTCAGTGCTGAGAGGGTGGGCTCAGACCTGTGTCAAGTAGTTGGTAAATAAGTAAGCAGTTTTTTCCACTCCTATTTTTGACTTTTAACACATAAATAAAATACTCTAATATTTTTATCTCAATATTAAAAAAAACATTTATATAAATGTCTACGGTTCACAAAGGGCAGTTATAATTTCTATAATGCAAGCCCTCTCTTTCTTTCTGACCTTATCCCTCACTTTCATAGTTAATCTCTTAATGATACAGAAAGTCTCTAAAATTACCAGCCATACCAAACAACCCCAAATCACTGATGGGAGCTGATTATTGAATCAGTTTTCCAGCCTCTGATCTGGAAGATTAGCGAACAGCTAACAAGCTAAATCTAATTACTACCTAATTTGCCACTAACTATATGAAATGTGAAAATTCATTTCTGTCAATATGAAAATTTATTTTGACTTATCATATGATACTCTATAAAACAAACTTAAATTTATGTACATATGAACCTATGTCATAAATACTATAATCTCAGGGGTAGGAGGTACTTCAGCGGGTTAAGCGTACGTGGCACAAAGCACAAGGTCTGGAGTAAGGATGCTGGTTCGAGTCCCTGGCTCCCCTCCTGCAGGGGAGTCGCTTCACAGACAGTGAAGCAGGCCTGCAGGTGTCTGTCTTTGTCTCCCCCTCTTTGTCTTCCCCTCCTCTCTCCATTTCTCTCTGTCCAATCCAGGAACAATGTCATCAATACCAACAATAATAATAACCACAACAACAATAAAAGCAACAAGGGTAACAAAAAGGAAAATAAATAAATAAAATATTTTCGAAAATACTATAATATCATACCACAAAGTATGACATAGATTGTTGGGAATAGTTGATTCATTATGCCTATTTTATGCCTGTTAATTGTCAGAGCCAACAGACCAAGAGGAACAAGGGGCCACATGGGCATAATTTTTCACTGTCATTTTAGCATAATGATACAATTTAGTTATAATAATGTGAGACTAGGAAGCTACTTAAGAGGCCACCTGAGGAAGCAGAAGTCTCTTGAGAATCAGCTCTCTTGGAAAGCTGTTCTCCCTTGGAACGTGTGATCGTGAGAATCCCATTGCTGGAGAACAATTAACGACTTGTGGCAGAAGATGACTGATATCCTGTGACTCAAATTAGGCTTGTTTCTCCTTCACATCTTCTCTGTGTAATGTAGTTTCATTTATCTGCCTTAAGACCTGAACATAAATCTGCTCCCTCAGTTTCCTGGAACCACATAAAACTGCTGTTTTTAGTACAAACAAACCAGTATCCTTTTATAGTATGTTAAATAATGTTATATATTAGCATACATTGTAAAACATTTGTGGTAACCACAATACAAAGCTTAGAACAGAGATCCGGGGGTCAGGTGATAGCACAGCAAGTTAAGTGCACATGGCGCAAAGCACAAGGACTGGCATAATGATGCTGGTTTGAGCCCCCGGCTCCCCACATACAGGGGAGTCGTTTCACCTGTCAAAAGAGTCAGAGTAGCTAAATAGAATAAGCAACAAAAATAGGCACACAGACCAGTGGAGCAGAGTTGAAAGCCCAGAACTAAACCCCCACATCTATGGATATCTAATCTTTGATAAGGGGGAACAAAGTATTAAATGGAAGAAGGAGGCTCTCTTCAATAAATGGTGCTAGGAAAACCAGGTTGAAACATGCAGAAGAATGAAACTGAACCACCTTATCCCACCAGAAGCAAAAATCAACTCCAAATGGATCAAGGACCTGGATGTTAGACCAGAAACTATCAAGTACTTAGAGGAAAACACTGGTGGAATACTTTCCCACCTAAACCTCAAGGACATCTTTGATGAAACAAACCAAACTGCAAGTAAGACTAAAGGAGAAACAAACCAATGGGACAACATCAACTTGAAAAGCTTCTGCACAGCCAAAGAAACTATCACACAAACAAAGAGACCCCTCACAGAATGGGAGAAGATCTTCACATGCCAGACATTAGACAAGAAACTAATCACCAAAATATACAAAGAGCTCAGCAAATTTAGCAACAAAAAAGCAAATGACTCCATCCAAAAATGGGCAGAAGATATGAACAGAACATTCACTACAGAAGAGATTCAAAAGGCTAACAAACATGAAAAATTGCTCCAGGTCGCTGATTGTCAAATAAATGCAAATAAAGACAATGCTGAGATATCACCTCACTCCTGTAGGAAGGGCATACATCAAAAAGGACAGCAGCAACAAATGCTGGAGAGGCTGTGGGGATAGAGGAACCCTTCTACACTGCTGGTGGGAATGTAAATTGGTCCAGCCTCTGTGGACAGCAGTCTGGAGAACTCTCACAAAGCTAGACATGGACCTTCCATATGACCCAGTAATTCCTCCCTTGGGGATATACCCCAAGGACTCCAAAATGCCCAACCAAAAAGATATGTGTACATCTATGTTCATAGCAGCACAATTCATAATAGCTAAAACCTGGAAAGAACCCAGGTGCCCAACAATAGATGAGTGGCTGAGAAAGCTGTGGTACATATACACAATGGAATACTATGCAGCTATTAAGAACATTGAACCCACATTCTCTGATCCATCTTGGATGGAGACAGAAGGAATTATGTTAAGTGAGCTAAGTCAGAAATATAAAGACAAGTATGGGATAATCCCACTCATAAACAGAAGTTGAGAAAGAAGAACAGAAAGGGAAACTCAAGGCAGGATATGACTAAATTTGTAGTAGGGTACAAAAGCAAAAACTCTGGGTTGAGGGTGAGGGTGGATGTTCAGTTTCATGGGGCAGGCGGTGGGGGATGGGATGGGACACAGTCTTTTGATGGTGGGAATGGTGTTTATGTGCACTCCTACAGACTGAGCCTTTTTAATACATAGGCTGAGTCTTTGATATGTTGACTCTCTTATAAGCTTAGTCCAGGGAGAACAGAAGCAAGCAGTAATATATTACATACAAATAATATCAAATAATAAAATATGGTTATATTGCATCTGCAGATCCTAATCTAATCAATGCAACCAGTACCACCTCAGCGTGCTTCACTTCAGACTGTGTCCAGAGATGTCAGGCATGGAATGCCAACCCTTCACCCTCATTATTCAGGTGAGACCTTTCCTTTCATAGTATTCTCTAGTTCCATTCCAGGAGGTTCACTTCCTAACAAAGTCCCAAAACCTAGATGTAGATCAAGTACTGTAAGATAGAGCATATGTTTTCATGTATCAATAAATTAGGGCAAATATATACCTGGAAGCAAAAATACACAACAGTCTGTAGTGACTCATATAAATTCATAATGAAATAGTGTCTACTTACACTTAGATACACTCCTCACCTACTTTCTATTACAGTTCTCTCACTCCAAAGCTAACCTTATCAAAGCAAGTATTGCAAAAGCTGCATAAGGGCAAGAGACTGGCATGCTTTAATGATGACTCTTTAGTCACTATCAGGCCATTCCACCAGCTGGGGCCCTAATTGGGTAGTCCTAAGATTCCCAAACAGACTTGATGGGCCTAGACCTTGAATTAATCCCTCTCTCCATTGTTACCAGTCATTTATATCAGGAACAACACAATAGACCCCTTTGTGGACCCCCATAGGACCTTGCCCTCAACTTGGGTCAACAATGGTAGAGAATGTTCCATCCTCCAAAGGCAGGATGTACCACATACTATATGCTACACCTGAGGAAGATGGGTCATTACTGGGGCAGCTTGCAATGTTCCTACTCATGACCACAGAATGTGAACTCAGAGCTAGAGGGATACAGAGGTCACATATGCTCCTAAGCTAATTAGGACCCCAGATCACATCAAATTGATGGGTTTTACAGTCAACAATATTTATACCCCTTTCCCATATTAGGGAGCTACTCTCTTCCCTGATCCAGCTTTCTGGTCCTTTTTCCTGCCATGAAATTATCATCACAGACAATAACTTGGATACACTGGCATATCAGTTTTCAGGCTCAGGGGCAAAAAGAAAAAGGAAAAAAAATGCATATCCACAGGCCCTTTGATATTTAATTAAAATATGCCTACTAGCTATCTACAAAATGGAGTACCCCCCCCCCCGAACTCTTCATCTGGACTATTCCAGCCCTTAGGTCCATGATTGGTCAACAATTTTTTTGGCTTTGTATGTTAATTATCTTGTCAACCACCAGATTCCTGATGTTAGCATTATGCTGACCAGACTTTCCTGGAAGACTTTCCTGGAAGACTTTCTTGGACTTCCTGACCAGACCAGAGCCCTTCCCCACTAGGGAAAGAGAGAGACAGACTGGGAGTATGGATCAACTTGTCAATGCCCATGTTCAGCGGGAAAGCAATTACAGAAGCCATACATTCAACCTTCTGCATTGCACAATGACCTTGGGTCCATACTCCCAGAAGGTTAAATAATAGGAAAGCTATCAGGGGAGGGGATACAGAGTTCTGGTGGTGGGGAATGTGTGAAGCTGTACCCCTCTTACCCTATGGTTTTGTCAATGTTTCTTTTTTATAAATAAATATTTTTTAAAAATAAGAAAACCAAAATCATTCAATGGCCCAGACTCTACCCAGTTCTACCTCAGTTCTATCTCAGAAATAAGACATGACTTGAAAAAGTTTTTCAAATACTCTGATCACAAATCACAATTCTATAAAGAATAGCTAGCTTTCTATGCCCAGTACCAGGACTTGACTGGTTTGCCATTTGGGTTTAGAAATATCAAGGTCAATACTATATTATAAAAATTTGGGGTTTACAGTTAAAAATATTCTTACACTTTTCCCATATTTGGGAGTTATTCTCTTCCCTGATTCAGCTTTCTAGTCCTTTCTCCAGCCATGATACCATCTCCCTAGACAATATCATGGGTTCATCTGCATGTTAGCTGTTAGGCTCAGGCAAAAACGAGTAAAGTCATGGGTCCTTTGGAATATATCTTAAATAGACCTAATAGATTTTTCTAAAATGGAGACTCCAAATCTTCATCTGTAATGTTCTTGCCTTTAGTTTCATGATTAGTCAACAATTTGTTCTGCTTTATATCTTAACCCTTCTCAGCCACCAGATTGCAGATGCTACCATGATGCTAACCAGACTTCCCTGGGCAGATGACCCCACCAATGTGTCATGGAGCCCCACCTCCCCAGAACCATGCCCCACTAGGGAACGAGAGAGAAAGGCTGGGGGCATGGATCAACCTCCACGCCTATGTTCAGTGGGGAAGCAATTTCAGATGCCAAACCTTCTACCTTCTGCATCCCACAATGACCTTTGGTCCATACTCCCAGAGGTATAAAGAGTAGGAAAGCTATCAAAAGAGGTGATTGGATATGGAGTTCTTGTGGTGGGAATTGTCCCCTCTTATCCTATAGTCTTGTCAGTATTTCCATTTTGTAAATAAAAATTTTAAAAATAAACAGCAGAAAAGTTATATATACATATACATATATATATATTCCAAACATAGAGACATGCAAATATATTTTTAAAAGTACTTAACTAAAGAGAGACACTGACAGCAACAGAGTAATAGTAGGAGACTTTAATATAGCCCATAGAAGCAAGAGACAGTTCATCTGGGGAAAAAAAAATGAACAGGGAAATTATAGTCTTACATGAATCCATAGACAAAATGAACCTAACAGATATATACAGAAATTCCCATCCCAAAGGAAATGAATGCACTTTTGTCTCAAGTGAACATGAACATTAATAAGGGCTGAACATATGTGGAGTCACAAAGACAGCCTTAACAAATATATCTTGTTGATATATCTATGATGACATAAAGTTATAACAACTAAAAAAAGGAAAGAAGAAATATCCCCAAAGTAGAGATTAAAAATATGACTTTGAACAACTCATGGATCAATGAAGAAATAAAAAAAATAATTTAAAAACTACCTCAATATCAACAAAAATTAGAAAAAAACAAGCTACCTTTGAAATTCATGAAGAACAGTCCTGAAAGGGAAGTTCATAGCAATACAGGCCCAAATCAATATAGAAGAGAAATCATAAATGAACATCTAAGAATCTAGCACTTTTCTAGTGGGAGTGGGATGGAACTATATCCTTATTATCTTCCTATAGTGTATACATAATATATAATGAGAATTTTAAAAATAAAGCATTATATTGACATATGCTAATCTAACCTTGTAATCTATTGTCTGGTACAATATATATTATACGTTATAAGTAGAAAAGCATGCCAGGGAACTTACACAAAATGAAGGGTCTATATTGTGAAGAAAAGAGTAGGACAGAGTTATCAACAAATAGAATGATTACTTAGACAAAGCCACCTATCCTCATACAGTCTTTTAAATGAAATAAGAGGAAGAGAAATTCATCTTACAAAAAACAAACAGAACTAAGTCATGTGGAGCCAAAGGGTATACTGTGGTAATATGGTACAAGAATTGCACACGTGGGGCTCACCTAGGTAAGCACACATGTTACCATGTGCAAAAACCATTGTTGGATTCCAGCTCTGCACCAGCAGGGAAAAGTTTCAGGAGCTGTAAACGCAGTGCTAACAGTGTCTCTCTCCCTATCTACTCCATCCCTTTCAGTTTCTCTTTGTGCTATCAAAAAAGTAGAAGGAAGAGAGGAAGGAAGGATGGAAGGAAGGAAGGACGGAAGGAAGGAAGGATTGAAGGAAGGAAAGATGGAAGGAAAGAAGATAAAAAAGTAGAAGGAAAGAAGTAAGGGAGGGAGGAAGGAAGGGAAGGGAAGAAAGGAATGAAGGGAGGGAGATAAATGTCCACTAGGAGCAGTGGGTTCATCTGGCAGGCACCAAGCAGCAGCAAAAACCCCTAGTGGTAATAAAAAAAATGCATTCCTGAGACAACAGAAATTCCATGTTCAATATCAATTATTTGTTATTTAAATGAATAATTAATGGTGTTAGGAGTAGCACATATGGTTGAGAACACATATTACTTTGCTCAAGGATCTGGGTTCAAACCCCCACTTCTCACTTGAACTGAAGGAAGCTACATGAGTGGTGAAACCAAGAGACACCTGTCTCTTTTGCTTTCCTCTCAACCCCCTTTAATTTCTCCTGTGATATCAAATTTTAAAAAGGAAAAATAAATAAATAAAGGCTCTCTATAGTTGGTTTGCTTCTGCTACCAGAAGAAACCAATGTTAAGCAGATAAAGTGGGGCAAATTTTCTTGATAAAACACTGAAGTCACTTAGAGAAAGGCACTTTCAAGGTCCTTTCCTGAAAGGGAAAGCACTGAAATAGCCAACTGTGGATTTGCTTTCCCTAATGATGACATTCCTGATGAGATGACCAATGATGGTAAAGAGAGGAATCCATTAGAAGCCTAGGTTCATAATATATTTTATAATATTTTGCATACATTTATCAACATTATTAAATATCCTATGATATTTTTTTTGTATCATGTTCAAACATCAAGACACAGCAATATGTCTCTGATTAGGTTGTTTTCATTGCAATTACATTCTTTATCTGAAGTAAGCCTGGAAGTTTGCCATATAAGGATTTGACAGCCAATAATTATGAAGACCCAGGCCTCAAAAAACCTGAACATAATCCAATTTATAGAGTATTGTTAAAAATTGAAGGATGACACATTGTATATAAAACACACTCAGAGCTTTCCTGACTTATGAAATTTGAATGTCCCTATTTTTGAATCTGTATCTTTTAACCCCAGAGAGAGTCTAGTGCTAGGTAAAATGGGCCAAAGTACATGGAAATTTCCCAAATTCAGTTCCTGATGATCCGCTTCTCCATCTTAATTACTGGCTATTGAAGCAACTGCAAAATATTGGGAAAAATATATGTAATTGTTCTTCCAATACATTTTTATAATAAATCACGACTGTGTCTAATTGCCCTGCCAACCACCATGTCAAAACAGGAAGAGAATGAGAATATTTTTATTTAAATAGACTTGATTGAGACAGCTGATATGTTAAGCATGCTATATCTAAGAAGCTAAGATCAGCAGTCAGTTTGAATATCATCAAAGAAATATCACAAATTTCAAGTCTGTGATAAGTAACTTTTCATATTTCTACTTCTATTTTTATCTGTTTGTTTTTCTGACCCAAAGTGGAGATTCAGTGAGATTTCAAGAAGAATAGCTATTGTATTGTCTTCATTTCAAGTTCACCTTTAATGAGGGTGCACATCTAGTGGAAAAAGCACCCTGACCTCAGATTCAATTCATTTGCAGCTTGGTCATCTAAGACAATGTGTATTTGTGCTGGTGCTCACATGGGTGGCCTTGCAACAGAGGTAAGTCATTGGCCTTCCCATCACTGGTTCTAGTGACCACGTGATGCAGCAAAGAAGAACCAGGAGAAATTCAAGTATGAACTTCCAACTTTATTCTGAGAAGGACAAGGTTTTTTTTTTTTTTTTTTTTTTTTTTTTTTTTTTTTTTTTTTTTTTACGCGAACGCAGTCCCCCACTACCACAAATTATGCAGTCGAGTTTCCCACATTTGGGGAAATCGCAGGGGTCAGCACATCCGGAGTGCAATGGATAAGCCTCGCCCTGGGAAAACCACCTTCGTGATCATGGTATCTCCCCTGCCAGGTAAGTATAGGACAAGGTTTTATAGCAAGTAAAACAAAGGACATTTTTCACATATGTAAGTAATCACAGTGTTTCAAAGGTCAGATTCCCCTATAGTGGGGAGGGGTAGGAATGACAAGAATTGATGAGATACCAAAAGGTCAGAGCAAATAGTTTCCGTGATGCAAGACATGTTAATTATCTAAAGGTATTAAGAAAAACATAGTGGTTAAACCAGCAGAGTGAGATAAAGCAGAGAAGGGCAGAGCTTGATGTAAATCATAGATATCAAGGGAAAAGGAAGTAAGTTGTGGGGTGTCTCACTGCCAGGGAAATGGTAGGGTTGTGATGGAGTATGCTTATGTGTGTAATCAAAAGGTGGTGAACTTATAGTCAATGCAGTGAACTCTAAGAGAACTTACAAGCAGGCAGACATTTGGTCTGCTAGCAGAGGAATGAGTTAACTATGAGAGGTTGCAGGCCTTTGTGAAGCTTTGAGAGAGCAACAAGAGGAAAACTGAGTCATAGAAACTTTCCCTCTTAGCTCCATCCCAGGAAGGGAGAGACTGACAGGTGGGGTGTCTTTCCAGATCGCCATCGTAAGGATGGGGAGAGTTCCTCTAAGCTCTACCATGCTTTGACATAATCCCATATATTTGTCCTTTATGGAGACACTCTAAAGGTGGTATCATAACCATATGCACTACTTAGACAAATACAGATGCTAGATATTTTGAACAAATTTTATAGCAATGTGTTTGTGGCCTCAAAAGACACCAATGCCACATTTCCTTCTTAATAAATTTGGACAAATTACTTACCCTTTTAAGCCTTTATTTATTTATTTTTTATTTAAGAAAGGAGACATTAACAAAATCATAGGATGGGGGGTACAACTCCACACAATTCCCACCACCCAATCTCCATATCCCATCCTCTCCCCAATAGCTTTCCCATTCTCTATCCCTCTGGGAACATGGACCCAGGGTCGTTGTGGGTTGCAGAAATTTGAGTGGAAAAGTCTGCTGATAGTCTTATGGATTTTCCCCTGTATGTGACTTTTTGTTTTTATCTTGCAGCCTTTAGGATCATTTCTTTATCCTTACTTCTTCTCATTGTGACTATAATGTGTCTTGGTGTCTTCAGGTCTGGGTTGATTCTGTTTGGAACTCTGGGCCTCTTGAATCTTAATGTCCTTTCTGTTGTTCAGGTCTGGGAAGTTTTCTTCTATAATTTCCTCTAATATGTTTCCTTCTCCTTCCTCTCTTTCTTCCTCTGGCAGAACAATTATATGAATGTTACTTCTTTTGAGATCATCCCATATGTCTCTGTTGTTGTTTTCAGTGTCTCTCAATCTCTTTTTGAGCTCTTTCACCTCTATCTTAGTTTTCTCTAACGCATCCTCTGTCTGACTAATTCTGTTTTCTGCTTCTGTTAGTCTGATTTCCCTTCCCTCAGCTGCTTTCTTCAGTTCAGCTATTTCAGCTTTCAGTTCTCTAATTGCCTCAAGATAATCAGTATTTTCTTTGAGGGTCTCATCTGTTGTTTCCCTAATACTGCCATTCCTTTCCTCCAAAGTTGTTTTTATTTATGTGATTAATAAGTGTATTATTGCTTGCATACTTTTATCTATGGTTACTTTTGGCTGATTTATCATTTCTTCTGGGCTCTTGTCTTCATTAATTGTAGTAGCAGTTTTATTTGCTCTTGATCTATCCATTTTTTTGATTAATGTGTATTTTATTTTTATGTTCTGTTGTTCTGCAGTTGTTGTGTTTTGAGTACAAGCAACACTGTACTAAATACCTTTATGACAAATGCAATCACCAACCTCAGAAATAACAATAGCACCTGAAGAAAGGATTGAAGCATTTAACCACTACCAGTTAGCAAAACAATGTCTCCAGTCCGTGAAAAATGGCAACCAAATCCAAGTGAACAAAAAAGAGAAAGGAAAAAAGGGATAACAAGAATAGACAATTATGCAAATCTACTCTCCACTGTATATTCTAGGGGTAGCAAGATGAGAAAGGGAAGTACAGCAGAGATACACATAGAGTCTTCTCTGAGTCAGATTTCTTCCCCAAAATAATTCACAAATGAATATCAGTGAGTTCAGAAAGCCAAAGAAGTAAGAAGGATGAAAGATAAGAAAAAAAAAGAAGAAAAACAAGAGAGAGAAAAGAAAAAAGATAACAAAAAGAGCAGGAAAGCAAAGTTTAATTTATTTCCTTATTGTTTTATTTTATTTTTTAATTAGCTAGGAGGAGGGAGAAGGGGACAGTGGGTAGAGGAGGTAGGAGTGTGAAACAAGTTCCTCTCATAATGGATAAGATGCCCAGTCCCCTAGCAATGGAAAATACATTAAGAGTTAATTCTGGTCAACCTAAAGGAGGTAGGGGAATGGATACACCTTTATATAATATTAATAATATAATAGAGCAGGGTTAAAAAAAAACCTGTTCTAGATTGCCTCAAGCATCCTGTGCAGAGGCAGCTAATTGTTTATAAAGTAAAACAAACAAACAAACAAAAATAATAAAGAAACAAAGACAAAAAAACAAAACACCTCAGGGCAGTCTTTCCCTTTTGTAGATCCAATTAGCCACTAAGACAGAAAGAAAAAGGGCCAAGGGTTTCAGAAATGAATAGGATTGGAATGGAACCCCTGTTGAGCCAGAAATCTTGGTAAAGAAACAAGCTTAGCAGGGGAGGCTGCTAGGAGCAGCTCTCTGGCACCCAGGGTCTGGTTATGGGTGTGTGTGTGTGTGGCAGGGGTACACTTCAGGAATAATAAAAAAAAGTTTTCCTTTCTTTTTTCCTCTATATTCTAACCCAAAATGGGCTATTTTCACCCCCTTTGTGTCACAGCTAGGACCCTGAATTCACTGTCCTGCTGAAGGCAAAAAAAAAACCTATCGTTTCCAGCAGTTGTTGTCAGTACTCAGGCCAGTAGTTCCTCAGTCGCCATCTTGGCTGCGCCCCTTAGCCTTTACATATATATTTTTATTTATTTATTTTCCCTTTTGTTGTCCTTGTTTTCTAGTAGTTATTCATGTCATTGTTGTTAGATAGGACAGAGAGAAATGGAGAGAGGAGGGGAAGTCAGAGTGGGGAGAGAAAGACAGACACCAGCAGACCTGATTCACCTCCTGTGAAGTGACTCCCCTGAAGATGGGGACATGGGGGCTCGAACCGGGATCCTTACAATGGTCCTTGGGCTTTGTGCCATGTGTGCTTAACCCACTGTGCTACCGCCCAACTCCTTTAGCCTTTATTTTTTATCTCTTTCATAGGAAAAGATAAAGTCTGCTGCAGTATCTGTGGGGAGATCATAAGAGAATTCTTGTCAAGTAATTATTTGTGTATGTGATAGCTTTGACTTTTGGTTTGTTATGTTTTCACATCAGTAAATTCTATCAGGTACTGGAAAAAGCTCTTTGAAAATATTTCAGAATGCATTCATAATTTATTAGGGTGTTATTTTACTAATCAAATGTGTGGAAATAAAGGGTGAGGGAATCTTATTAGTAGGCCAATGTCATATAATTAAAAAAAGAAAGCTTAGGCTTAGTCTTGAGCTTTTGATCAAATTTAGAACTTGCTTCTATAATCACAACAGAATATCTTAGAGTGCTGCACAAAGAAGTACTTCAACTGTTCATCTATCTAATCTAAAAATCAAAATTGCAAATACTGACAGCAGAAATGTTATTTTATTCAGTCACTTTTAACTTGAAAATTTTTAAAGAGCTGAAAATAAGCACTGTTCTGAGAACACAGGATAAACTCTGTAGAACCTTATATAATATAATAAAATTCTGATTTGCATATGTTAAGTAAATGTTCATGAATTTTCTTGTAGCACCTAGCAAATGCTTAATATCAATATTATAAATAAATACATACTTTTGCATATATCTGGACAAACTGTTTAGGTAAAACTCTTTGATATATAAAAGTGATATGTCATTCTGGCCCCCACCTCACTGGAGAAATTTTACTACTCTAGTCTCTCCCTCACTGCCACTCCACTTCTATTGTAAAAAGTAGCCTGGGTGATAGGTAGCAAAAACAGAAAATGTAGTATGGGATCTGGGAAATTGTTCATTGGCAGCACATGGAACTTGCATGAAAGAGAACCCAAGTTCAAACCCCAGAAATACCCTATGTCTGAGATGAGTGGTGGTTTGGTTTAAAATAAAAAAGAAAAAGGAAAGCATAGAGGAAGGAAAGAAGGAAGGAAGGAAGGAAGGAAGGAAGGAAGGAAGGAAGGAAGGAAGGAAAGAAGGAAGGAAGGAAGGAAGGAGGGAGGGAAGGAAGGAGGGAAGGAAGGAGGGAGGGAAGGAAGGAGGGAAGGAAGGAGGGAGGGAAGGAAGGAGGGAAGGAAGGAGGAAGGGAAGGGGGAAGAAAGGGAGGGGAGGGAAGAAGGAAGGGAGGGAGGGAGGGAGCAAGGAAGAGAGAGTGACAGAAAGGAAGGAAAAAAGGAAGAGAGGGAGGTAAGGAGGAAGAGATGGCCAGAAGAAAAAGAAAAAGAAAGGAGGATGAAAAGAAGAGACATATTTAAAAGTAATATTTAAGAGGAGCCTGAAGCTCATTGGCTGACAGGGCACACACTAATCATGTAGGTAGCCCCAGGTTCAAACCTATCAAGGCATCCCAGAACAGTAAGGGATGCTCACAGATGGAACAGTGCTGTTGTGTGCCCCCACTTCTGTCTATCTCTTTCTCTATCTGAAATCAAATGGAAATAAGAATAAAACTGACAGCAGACGTATTGCAATTGTGGCCACCTATATGCACGCAGGAGGTCCTGTAGTATGATAGATAAACAAATAAATAAACACCAGTAGTGGTCCACCCAGTTAAGTGCACGCATTGCAATACACTAGGATCTGGGTTTGAGCCTTGGCTCCCCACTTGCAAGGGGGAAGCTTCACAAGTGATTAAGTAGGAATGCAGGTGTCTTTCTCTCTTCCTTTCTATCTCCCCCTCCTCTGTCAATCTCTATCTCTTCTGTCAAATAAAAAATAAATATAAAATAAATACATATAATGTAAGAATCACCTAAGTGTAGGTTTCACAGAATCTACAAATTTATTTTTACTGTGATACTGGTTGTTCCCTTAAAGTAACAAAAATAGAATTTATGTAACTTTAATACTTATGGTTATTTACAGTGGACATGAGTTAAGTCTTCCATTATACAAAATGCTAGTTTTTTTTTTTTTCTTCAATGATTTTTCTCCAGTTTTAACCTTTAAAAAACACAGTGGCTTTGTGGCTGACCTGCTTGGGTTTCCACACAGTCTGCCTGAAACTAATTATTTTTCTTCCTAATAGCTATTTTGTAAATCTATGAAAATGACAGATACTCAACAAGTGTGGCTTTTCTTGAATTCAAAGCACCACAACAACCAGTGGAAAATACTTCGCAGCTATAGTGGAAGGAGTTTAATAACCCTCTCTGGGTTTTCAAGGAAAAAAAAATCATGTTTCAGGCTGACTACTGCCTGTAATATTCAACCCATAACTAATGGACCTTTTCATTTTGTTGATTTCCTTTCTTCTGCCTTATAATAACATTCCATCTCCCAATTCTTCTTCTTTTAGTTACCTTTTCCATCTTTCCCAGCCCAGCTGTAGCAGATAGAATATGAAGTCAAATAGAATCCCAGAATGATTTCTTTCTCAGGAGTATTTTTCAATCAATTCACATATATTACATAAAAGTTAAACTGAATACATTCAAGAAGGAAATTGCATCGCTCTTGTTTTCTTTTCTTTCAAATAAAGCATATTTTGCTATGAAAAATCCAAATATTCATAAGTGAATAAATAAGTACAATCTCTAAATTATATATGGAGTATGTTTGTATAGAAAGATATTATCACGGGGTCGGGCGGTGGCGCAGTGGGTTAAGCGCACTTAGCGCAAAGCGCAGGGACCAGCGTAAGGATCCCGGTTTGAGCCCCCGGCTCCCCACCTGCAGGGGAGTCGCTTCACGGGCGGTGAAGCAGGTCTGCAAGTGTCTGTCTTTCTCTCCCCCTCTCTCTGTCTTCCCCTCCTCTATCCATTTCTCTCTGTTCTATCCAACAACAAAGCAACGTCAACAATGGCAATAATAACCGGAACGAGGCTGCAACAACTAGGGCAACAAAAAGGGGGAAAAAATGGCCTCCAGGAGCGGTGGATTCATGGTGTAGGCACCGAGCCCAGCAATAACCCTGGAGGGAAAATAATAATAATAATAATAATAATAATAATAATAATAATAATAATAATAATAATAATAAAGATATTATCACAAAGAGATACCTTGCACATATTATATAAAATACTGTAAAATATGAGAACAAGGACAATAGATGTACAGGTACACACACAAGTACATAGACTGTTGAAACAATTCAATAAATAAGAATTTCTGTGGGACAGACATGAGCTAAATTCTTAGACAGAGAAATCAGTGGACACATTCTTCACCCTCAAGGAATTCACTTCTAGAAAGTGAGAGTCAGAAAGTGTGTGCTATTTTAGGCGGTGGCACAATTGGTTAACTGCATACATTATTATTATAGTGCACAAGGGTGCATGTTGAAGCCCCTGGTCTCCACATGCAGGGAGAAAGTTTCATGAATGGTGAAAGAGGCCTAAAGATGTCTCTCTTGTCTCTTTTTCTTTCCATCTCCCTCCTCTCAATTTCTCTTGGACTATATCTAATAATAAATTAAATTAAATAAATAATCACTTCAGACTGTATCCAGAGACTTCACGTGTGGAATGACAACCCTTCAACTTCATTACTCGGGTGAGACCTTTCCTTTTATAATACACTCTAAGTTCATCTCAGGTGGTTCACTTTCTAACAAAGTCCCAAAATCTAGATATACACCAGTTTCTGTGAGAGAGAGCTTATGTTCACATGTATCCATAAACTACTGCAAAATATATACCTGAAAGCAGAAGTACACTAGAGTTTGCAGTGAGTACCTCCCTAACACTTCCTCTCCACTATTCCAAGCTTGGGATCCATGATTGCTCAACAAATTGTTTGGCTTCATATGTTAACTCTCTTTTCAATCACCAGGTTCCAGATGCCACCAGGATGCTGGCCAGGCTTCCCTGGATTGAAGAACCCACCAATGTGTCCTGGAGCTCAGCTTCCCCAGAGACACACCTTACTAGGGAAAGAGAGAGGCAGACTGGGAGTATGGACCGACCAGTCAACGCCCATGTTCAGCGGGGAAGCAATTACAGAAGCCAGACCTTCTACCTTCTGCAACCCTCAATGATCCTGGGTCCATGCTCCCAGAGGGCTAGAGAATGGGAAAGCTACCATGGGAGGGGGTGGGTTATGGGGATTGGGTGGTGGGAATTGTGTGGAGTTGTACCCCTTCTACCTTATGTTTTTGTTCATTAATCCTTTCTTAAATAAAAAAATTTTAAAAATAAATAAATATATATATAAAAAATAAATTGTGTGCTATTTGAAAGGCATCTTATAATGTTTGTGAATGCCAAGAAAGAATGTAAGGCTCATCTCCACTGCCAAAGGTTCCTGCGTCTGAAGCATGGCTCACACTAGAGGAGACCCTCTGACTAGTTTGAAGCCGAATAGCAGATCAGTGGGAGAAGCTGTTCCACGCCCTCCAACTGGAAAGTGAAAAGTTCAAAGTAACAGTGCAGTTCTTTCTCAAGAGAAAATGTTTTAGACGCTTGGGAAGAAACTTGCTCAAATAAAATAAAAATAACAGTAAACGACATTTCTGTTTTCAAAATATATGGGAAACATGGCAAGTTAAGATAGCTTCACTGTTGTATCAGTTTCTGTTTATAAATAACACCAAAAAAAAAATTAAAGCAACTTTTTTTCCTGAGTTTTCCTTACTGGGTTACTACTTCTACAAAATAATCTAAGTAACTAACAAATAAATGAAAACAACACATCTTTTTTTCTCTCATACACCTATACACAACTACGCTTTTCATAATACACGTTGTCTAGAGGCATGAAAAGCTTTTAACATACATTTTCCCTAAAGGTGTGCTGAAAAGATAATGGTACATTTGAAAGGGTTATAGGAGAAAGTCTGAAAAAAATCACTCTGAGGAAAAGGAAAGACGATTAAGGCACACATTTAGGACACAAGCATGTATGCATGCCGGCAACTCATAGAGACTAACGTTTAGCCGGTTGTTCTATAAAAGAGAAAATCTTCACTGGATTGAAGCTAATCCCTTAATCCCTTCCATTTGTACATCAATTTATAGTTCTCCAAGCACTTTCCCAACCATTATCAGATTTAATCTTCACAAATGCCAGGAAAGAACATAGGACAGGGATTAATCTGTCCTTTTAATGTAAAAAGAAGAGAATATGATTTGACCAAGGTCAAAAAGATAAGGAAAGAATCAGCTGAATTTTTAGTTGAGTCTTCTATTTTAAGATCATTTCTCTTAGAGTTCTGCTAGACAAAACTATGTTTCTCTACTCCATGGTAAGACAGAGCTCCATGTATGGACTCAGTCAAATGTCACAGGGCACACTGTTTTGATGCATGTGCTTGCTTATTTGTTTTCATTACAAGGCTTTGTTAAATAAGAAAGCAATGATGGCCATACTTGCTAGTAAAAAAAAAAAAATGTTTTACTCACCATCTTTTAACAATATGTTGGAGGCCAAGGCCTCTGAGAAGCAAGGCTCTGATTTAATGAAATTGGCATTCAACTAGTTCAACTAATAAAACTCCCTAGTGTGAGATTCCAGAGTGACCTTCTAAGTAGCCACTTAGATTCCAATGTAAAATCTAAAACCAGAGAGCTTCTACTCCCATCAGATCTCTCTGTCCTCTCAACTGGAATAAACACTCATTCAAACACAGTTTTAAAATTGCACACTACTTGTTAATTGTGAATTATAGGTGCATAAGGTTTACAGACTTGTAATGCACACACACACACATGTATACATATATCAGATATACATATCATATATACATTCATTTTTTTGTTATCATTTAAAAAATATTGGGGAGTCAATGGTTTATAGTATAGTCTTTAACACAAAGACACAGCTCTCAACTCCGCTTGATAGTTGTCTAGGACACACCCAAGACCCCAATGTCAGTTCCTCCTGTCCCTTTTTTCCTTCCCTAAAGAGCTTTGCTTTGGACAATACATCACATCCAGTCAAACTTCCATCTTAAACCTACCCTTACTATCTTTTATCCTTAAGTACCACCTATCAGTGAGACTATTTGGTATTGGTCCTTCTCTTTCTAATTTGTCTCACTGAACATGATGTCCTCACATTATGACCATGATATTGCAGAGGAGATGACCTCATCAGTTTTAACATATGTAGTACTCCATCACCATTTTCATCTTTCATTGGATATATGGATTGCTTCCAAATTGGGGCTATTACAAACTGTGCTACAATGAACAATGATATGCATAGGCCTTCTCAGATAGTGTCTTTCTCCTCCCTGGATAAATTCCTAAGTGAAGGATAGATAAGGATAGATAACTCCATTTCTAGAGTTTTGGTGAATGTCTAGATTGTTTTCCATAGGGTTGGGCCAATTTATATTCTCATCAACAATATAGAAGAATTCCCACTCCACACCCTCTCCAACAGTTAGTGGTTCTATCTTTTCTGATATAGGACATTATCATAGGTATAAAATAGGATCTAACTGATTTTATTTGCATTTTCCTGATCATCAGTGACTGAGAATTTTTCATGTTTGCTGGACATTTAGGTCTCTTTTTTGGAGAAAAGTCTACCTATATCTTCTTACCACTTTAATTTTTTTCTTCCAATAAAGAGGGATTGTTTACAGTTGACAATACAATAGTTGGCATATGGGTAAAATTTCTCAGTTTTCTACATAACACTCTAACCCCCACCTAGGTCCTCCTTTACCATCATGTTCCAGGATCTAACACCCCCACCCCCTATCCCAGAGTTCTTTACTTTGGTGAAATACACCAACTCCAGTCCAAGTTATGCTTTGTGTTTTTCCTTCAGTTCTTATTTTTCAACTTTTGTCTGTCAGTGAGATCACTCCACAGTCATCCTTTTCTTTCTGACTTCTCTTGCTTCAAATGATTCCTTCAATCTCCATTCAAGATGATTCCTCTCAATTTTAATGGAGCTATTTATCTTGTTATTGTTGAATTTGTCTAGTTATTTGTCTACTTTGATTATTAGTCCTTTGTCTGATACAAGACATCTAAACACTTTCTCCCACTCCATACAGAGTCTTTTTTTTGTAGTGGTGGTGATCCCCTTTGCCAAGCGTAAGTTTCTCAGTTTGGTGTAGTCCCATCAGTTTATTTGCTTTTGTTTTCCTTGTGGTAGGATTTGAATCACTGAAGATGTTGCAAAAAATTATATGGAAAATGTTCTGATTATATTGTCTTTTAAGTATTTGATAATTTCAAGTCTAGCTTCTAAACTTTGATTCATTTATAGTTAATTTTTATATGATAAAATTTGGTAATACAATTTCATTCCTCTGCATGTTTCAGCCTAATTTTCCTAATACTGTTTATTGAATAGGCTCTCTTTTTTCCATTTCATATTTTTGGCTCCCTTGACAGTAGGTATGAGGGCATATTCCATACCCTAGACAACTTTTGATTTCTTTTTATGTTTAATTTTGATTTGTGTTTGTGGAGAAAGACAAAAATAGATATATAAAAGATAGATAGATAGATAGATAGATAGATAGATAGATGATAGATAGATAGATGATAGATAGATAGATAGATAGATGATAGATAGATAGATAGATGATAGATAGATAGATGATAGATAGGTGATAGATAGATAGATAGATGATAGATAGATAGATAGATAGATAGATAGATAGATAGATAGATAGATAGATAGATAGATGATAGATAGATAGATAGATGTGATGCTGCTCATGGTCTTCTCATCAGTTGCCAGGACTGGAACTTAAAGCCTTGCACATAGTAATGATCAGTGAGATACCTCCTAATCCCTGGTAAAAAGTTTAAGTGGAAGACAGTTGTAAAGGCATGATAATGATATTTAGAGGGAACTCTGGGAATATCAGAAAGGGACCCTTACACAATAGGAGATGGGGGGGGTTCAAGAAAGATGGCAGAAAGGAGGTGATTGATACTAGAAATTTGCAGTGAAGGAAAGAGAAGAAACAGTGTTTGGAAAGTCACAAAAGAGAGTCATCGTGTCTTACAGAACTGTAATTATTTTACTATTCACTAGGGATATGGGGCACAGCACAAATAGAAGCTTGCCACTAATGTATCATAAATAACCTTTTCTGACTGACCAAGAGGCTTAACTTTTACCCTTTGGACAGTGCTAAGTCATTGAAGGTTTCTACATAGAAAATGAAGGATAAACTCAAATGTTTTTAAATACTAGAAAACTGGAAATGACACATAGTTGAAGAATTTTATAGCTGGAAATGAAGATATTAACAGATTTTGCAGCAATTTAAGAAGACAGTGTCGGGCCAGGTAGCAAAGGCAGATTATCATAAGAAAGATAATATTTGAAGAGGCTAAGTGCAGGTGGCTCCAAATCCTCTGTCTCCTTGGCCACTGGCAACGGAGGTGAAGCGGCCCCCTGGGAGTCCAAGGGTGGCTCTATGTGACCATGACGAGGGTGCAGTGCACGGAGAGACTCACAGAATCTCAGCTCTGGGAGAAGTCTCTGAGGGTTGCCTTGTTTACTGGGGGGTATAAGCAAGCAGATATACCCATAGTCCAGAGAGAAGGTTGAGGTAATCACTAACCCAAACACAATGCATAGTTACATCTTTTTAAAAATGTTTTATTTATAAAAAGGAAACATTGACAAAACCATAGGATAAGAGGGGAACAACTTCTCACAATTCCCACCACCAGAACTCCATATCCCATCTCCTCCCCTGATAGCTTTCCTATTCTTTATCCCTCTAGGAGTATGGACCCAAGGTCATTGTGGGATGCAGAAGGTTGAAGGTCTGGCTTCTGTAATTGCTTCCCCACTGAACATGGGCGTTGACTAGTCAATCCATACTCCCAGTCTATCTCTCTCTTTCCCTAGTGGAGAAGGGCTCTAGGGAAGCGGAGCTCTGGGACTCATTGGTGGGGTTGTCTGTTCAGGGAAGTCTGGTCAGCATCATGCTTGCATCTGGAACCTGGTGGTGGAAAAGAGAGTCAACATACAAAGCCAAACAAATTGTTTACCAATCATGGACCTAAGGGCTGGAATAGTCCAGATGAAGAGTTGGGGGAACTTCATTTTTTAGATAGCTAGTGGGCATATTTTAGTTAAATTCCAAAGTGTTTGTGGCTATACTAGTTTTTTTTTTCATCCTCTTTTTTTTCCAGTCCTTTCTTCCCCCCCCACCCCAAGTCACACACAACCCTATTACTACCTCCAATTATCCTCTCTCTCGCTGGGGCCTGATGGAGCTCCAGTTCAGAGCCCTCTTATCCTCTTTCTCCTATCACTCCCCCACTGGAAGTATGGATCAAAGTTGTTTGGGGGTTCAGAAGGTAAGAGTTCTGGCTTCTGTAATTGCTTCTGTAATTGATCTGGGCATTAGGAGGTCAATCCAAACCACTAGCCTGTTTCTAACTTTCCCTAGTGAGGGGGAATTCTGAAAAGGTGAGATTCCAGGATGAATTGGTGAGGTCATTTGCCCAGAGAAGACAGGGTTGGATCATGGTAGCATCTGAAACTTGGCGTTTGGAAGGTGGCAAGACATAAAATGAGACAAAATGTTTAATGAAAAGGAACTAAAATATGAAAAAGAGCACATGAGATTAGAGATTTTAGGGTGGAAGAAAGCTCGAAAGTTCATTTTAGGCATGTTTCTTGGGGTCTACGACCACGACAGTTTTTGCTTGAGTTTAATAGATAGCATGAAGTTGTATAAAACAATGTCTGGTAAAATGGTGTTAGAGAAAAGGGTTAGAGAGTTGTATTCGAGCAGAGAGTACTCCCATTCTTGAAAATACTCTGCAGGTAGAATTAACTAATCACCTCTATCCACTCAATCCAGGGCCCATATATATAGCAAATATTATTTTTTATCCCTTGGTGTGCACTTGGTTGAGTGCACATGTTATAATGCACAAAGACCTGGGTTCAAGCCCCTGGTCTCCACTTGTAGGGGGAAAGCTTTGCAAGATGTCATAGTGCTGCCGATATGTCTCTTTATTTCTCCCTCCTTATTTCCCTCTTTCTCCTCAATTTCTGGCTGTCTCTATGCAATAAATAAATATAATATATTTTAAAGTTTATGATGTAAACATAAGAATAATATGCATTATTAGTGTAACTCAGTTGCCCTGAGTTCAATACATCAATATAACTGATGATGCAATTCCACATAATATAACCACTGTCAAGAGAAAAATGTGTGTCACTTGTGGACCTGGTAGCAGGGCACCATCCTCTGTGCCATCTCTAGCATATAATGGTGGGTTGATGTTCTGGCAAGTCAGCTGTGTGATCACGTTGAACCTTACCATTTGAAGTAATTGCATCTCAAAACAATTTCAGTGGTCCAGGAGGTGGTGCAGTGGATAAAGCACAGAACTCTCAAGCATGAGGTCCTGAGTGCAATCCTCGGCAGCACATGTACCAGAGTGATGTCTGGCCCTTTCTGTCTCCTCCTATGTTTCTCATTAATAAATAAATAAAATCTTTTAAAAAAGCAGTTTCACACAAGTGAACTCAAGTACTTCAGCGATGTATTAATCATGGTCATATAGTGGGTACTCAGGGCCATAGAGGAAGGAATCTGAGATTTCCTTAAAACTTCCCTGAATCAGCAGAAATTCAGACTAGCACACTCATTGACTCTACTCTCTGCACTCTTCAAATAGCCTTCAGGCACAACCATCAGTGCCACCTGCTCCACCATCAATCCTGAATGGATGGTGACAGACTGTTTTGAATCACTCGCTTCTCTGGGTATGATTGTGTGGTTACTGTCTCTCTCAGAGAAAGGAATTCCCTAGAGCTGCTTACTCTGACTTCAACCTATGATGAAGAACACCTTCAAATTGTGTCTGCTTTATTCTCTGAAAGTTAGTGCTCACTATTTCTTTTTTTTTCACATTATTATTTTTTTTGTTATTTAAGAAAGGATTAATTAACAAAACCATAGGGTGAAACCCACCCTATTTCTTTTGCTATTTTCCTTTCTGCTGTTATGACTCTTATCACACTGAAGTGTTATGTACCTCTTTGCTTATCTCTTTGAGTAGTATCTGACTGCTTCTATATACTCAGAAAACACTTTGTCAGTAATTAAAGTTATGTCCTCAGAAGAAATTAGATTTGTACATGGAGTAAACATTTTAATGTTCGATGCTGACAAAGCAAGAGGAGTGGAGTGATAGGGATGGGGCAGAAAGGCAAACATTAAGTGAAAACAAAAGTGTTTAAATGCAGGCTGGGAAGGGGGATGGAAAAAGAGAGAGAAAGGTTGCAGGAAATAAGCTCACACATGGCTCACAAGGAGAGGAAGTTCCAAGACAACCCTAATTTTCCTTTTTATTAGATTTTCCTTTTGTTATGTATGAGGATATGGTCAAAGCTAATTATAAATGTCTTCATTTTAAAAATGAAGCTGCTGTCAGAGGAAAGACTCACTGACGTATCATTTGATATGGGTACCAAGTGCGAAAAGTAACACTAAGAAATCTTTATGAAGATTTGACCTCTGTAATCTCACATGTGATCCACACTTGCTTCTCTATGTTATGAGAGTTTCTCAAGTCATTTTTAGGCCTCATGAAAATGGTTGACTTCCCTATAATGAAAACTCTTTCTAATAGAAATCAAGATTTACATCATAAAGGAAAATCCATGTGCTGTGGACATTATACTTGAAAGTATAAAGTGAGGAAAACTTTCATCAATAGTTTTTCTTAAACATCCATCTAAATTTGGAAAAGAACACAAAATCTAAGTGCCCACTGATGGATGATTAATAAAAATGTGTGCATTCTTTTGAGGGTCTCTCCAGTAGGGACTGTCCCACTTTCTGAAGGGAGGTTGTGTCAGCAAACCCTGCCACTCAAGGAAGCCTGGCTCTGAAACAAGTGCTGACTAAAATGTTCCTGGCTGTGACCATAAACTGAGAGCTCAGACTGACAGGTCCAAGGAGCTTATAAGGCTAAATATGACTATACATGGGTCTTGAGTCAGATTGATGTGGAAACAGTTTATTGTATTTATATATTCCCTCAAGTTTGGAGTATTAAGCTGCTCTCTGTCTTAATTCAACTTTGTAGTTCTATTCTCAATTCTGACTACATCTTTACAGACAATAGTTTTAGTCCACTTCCATATTAACTTTCAACTAAAAAAAATTACTAAAGTCTTGGGCACCTGGGAATATACATACAATAGAATTCCTAACTTCTTAACAGCCTAAAGTCTCTATTCTTATATGCCCTATTCCCACTTTCTGGTTCCTGTTTATTAAACATTTTGTCCTGTTTCATACCTTAACTGTCTTTCAGCCACTGCAGATAATAGCATGATGCTATCCTGAACTCCTTGGGCAGAGGACCTCACCAATGTGTCCCGGAACATCACTTCTCCAGAGACATATCCACTAGGGAAAGATAGAAGCAGTCTGGGGGTATGGATCAACCTACCAATGCCCATATTCAAAAAGAATTTTGGTTCATACTCTTCTTTTAAATTTATTTAAGAAAGGAGACATTAACAAAAGCGTAGGATAGGAGACTTACAACTCCACACAATTCCCACCACCTGACCCTCCTATCCCATCCCCTCTCCTGATAGCTTTCCCATTCTCTATCCCTCTGGGAGCATGGACCCAGGGTCGTTGTGGGTTGCAGAAGGTGGAAGGTCTGGCTTCTGTAATTGCTTCCCTGCTGAATTTGGTTGTTGACTAATCGATCCATACTCTCAGTCTGCCTCTCTCTTTCCCTAGTAGGGTGGGTCTCTGGGGAAGCAGAGCTCCAGGATACATTAGTGGGGTCTTCAGTCCAGGAAAGTCTGATAGGCATCATGCTGGCATCTGGAACTGGTGGCTGAAAAGAGAGTTAACACACAAAGCAAAACAAATTGCTGAACAATCATGGACCTAAAGGCTGGAATAGTGCAGATGAATTATTGGGGTGTACTCACTGCAGACTCTTGTGTACTTCTGCTTTCAGGTATATATTTTGCCCTGGTTTATGGACACATGTGAATATATGCTCTGTCTCAGGGGACCTTGTCTATATCTAGGTTTGGGGACTTTATTGGGGAGGTTCATACTCTTGGGGGGAGGGACATCTCAAGAAAATGAAACCAAATTCCATAAACCCAGAGAGAGAAGAGAAAAAAAATAAGAAGAAAAGATATTTGGAGGTAGTAATAAGTGTAGGTGTGACTTAGAAAGGAAGATAAGTCAAAGCCATAGAAAAAAGGACAAAAATGTAGAGAGATGACAGGTGATAGATAGATAGATAGATAGATGGATAGATGGATGGATAGATAGATAGATAGATAGATAGATAGATAGATAGATAGATAGACAGACAGAAATAATAGCCCATATCTATGACCTTGGGATAACCATTGCTGTTTACAATGGAGAGAATGGGAATACAGAACTCTGGTGGTGGGAACAGTGTGGAATTGTACCACTGTTAATCTTGTAACTTTGTAAACCAATATTAAATCACTAACACAAATAGGGAATTAGGAAGAAGTGCCATTATATAAATATAAAAATATGCTTGATAAAGTACCCAATTATTTAAAAAATATATATATAATGGGACTGGGGAGATTGCACAGTGGTTATGCAGAAATAATTTTATTTTCTAAGGCACTGAAGAACCAAGTTCAGGGGGGCAGGTGACAATGCATCTGGTTCAGAGCACACATTACAATGCACAAGGACCGGAGTTCAAGCCCCTGGTCCCTCACCTAAGGAAGGAAAACTTCACAAGTGATGAAGCAGATCTGCAGGTGTCTCTCTATCACTCCCTGCTAAATTATTTACT
Organism: Erinaceus europaeus; assembly: GCF_950295315.1. NCBI lineage: Eukaryota > Metazoa > Chordata > Mammalia > Eulipotyphla > Erinaceidae > Erinaceus > Erinaceus europaeus. The sequence continues at coordinate 198,616,680 of NC_080162.1, forward strand.
TACTTTCTTACTTACTTAATTAATGATAATAACACCCTGTCACCTATAACTCATGTATAGAACTAAATGTATGCTAACTGAAATAAGTCAGATGGAGAAATACAAAAAATCATATGATTTCACACATAAAGAGAAAAAAACATAAATTAATGAAGAAAACAAGAAGAAAACTCTCGGATTACAAGAAAGGAAGGGGACAAGAGGGTAGATAAATTAGGTAGAGACTCAGTTATATGGTGAAGGAAACTAGACTTCTAGTTGCAAACACAATGCATATACAACTATTGGTATATAAGACTCCATACTTAAAGGCTATATAACCTTATAAAACAATACTACTCATAAAAATAATTCCATTTAATTATTAAAATGTATTTATTTATTTATTTTGCCTCCAGGGTTATTGCCAGGGCTCAGTGCCTGCATCACAAATCCACTGCTCCTGGAGGCCATTTTTCCCTTTTATTACCCTGGTTGTTTTATCATTGTTGTGGTTATTATTGTTGTTGTTATTGATGTCATTGTTGTTGGATAGGACAGAGAGTAATGGAGAGAGGAGGGGAAGCCAGAGAGGGGGAGAGAAAGACAGATACCTGCAGACCTGCTTCACCGCCTGTGAAGCGACTCCCCTGCAGGTGGGGAGCTGGGGGCTCGAACTGGGATCCTTATGCCGGTCCTTGCGCTTTGCGCCACCTGCGCTTAACCCACTGAGCTACCACCTGACCCCCTAAAATGTATTCTTAAAGAATTATATTGTCTTTACTATTTGAAATATTGGAAAAGACTGTATAATCGAACAGTATATCCTTTTTTAAATATACACTAACACAATTTTTATTGAAAAATATCAGACCCATAGACACATAGAAAACACATTTGCTAAAATGTGTATATGATACACTGAAAGAGAAGATCTGAAATGTGTCCTAACCAATGGAGGCCACTGGTCATCAAAGGCAGATGCTATCTCACAGCAAAAGGGATTCTGTCATGAAACTCTCCAGACCTGATACACTTAGTTTATAATAAAACACAGAACTTCTTTTAGATATGAAGGCATACCAATGAAGATAAAATTCACATTTTTAAATTATTCATTTAAAAGATTGCAGTTGACAGAGATGGCTCGTTGTCTTTTTTTCTTAAATCTGAGGAACAGCTGCAATGGTGTTACCAACAACCGTCAGAAACTAAAAAGCTTAAATTACTGAAACTTTCTATTGAAGACATCATGTTCAATGATATAAGTCAGAAACAGAAGGTTGAATATAGGATGACCTCACTCACAGGCAGAAGTTGCAAAAAAAGAACAGAAGAGAAAATACTAAGCAGAACTTCCACTGGAGTTGGTGTATCACAACAAATTAAATGACTCTGGGGTAGAGGGTTGGGGAAAGAGCTCAAGTCAGGGAACAGGATGGCAGAGAACCTAGTGGGGGATGCACTGTTGTGTGTAACACTGAGGAATGTTAGCATGTACAAACTATTGTATTTATTGTTGACCATAAAACAGTAATCCCCCAATAAAGAAATTTAAAAAGTATATCATGTGGGTGGGGGCAGTGGTGCACCTGATTAAGCGTACATAGTATTAAGCTTAAGGGCTCAAACCCCTGGCTTCCCAGGGGGAAAAAGGGGGATACTTCATTAGCAGTGAAGCAGGTCTGCAGGTGTCTGTCCTTCTCTCTCTCTCTCTCTCCCTCTCTCTCTCTCTAAATATATATATATGTGTGTGTGTGTGTGTGTATGTATCTCTCTCTATATATATATGCATATATATTATCATATATATTCTCTGCCCTGTTCAATAAAATGAAAAAAAAAAAAAAACACGCCAGGAACAGTGGATTTGTGAAGCTGGTACCAAACCCCAAAAATAACCCTGGAGGCAAAAATAAATAAAGTATATCATGAAGCCAGCCCCAATAACAGAAGTTTTGAACTGTATTCAATGAAAAGCAAGGTAGAGATTTTTTTTTAACTAAATGAAGACAGAAGGAAACATGCTAAAAGGGTGGTGGGTCAGGAGAAAGTGCAGTGTGGAGTGGAGGCAGGTGTTAAACCATCTCTACCATCTACAAAACTCTTCAGACACATAATCTCAGCAAAGTACTCAGTTTAAATCAGTATTTGATGAGCAAGCCCCTGCACACAAGACATCAGGGATTTCCAGGTGTTACATAAAGCTTCTGCATAGACTCCTACGTTCTCATGTGAAAATGAAAATGGCATACTCATATCCCATGGATCTTTGTGAAATTTTGGTGAAATAGCATATGCAGAAGCACATTTTAAAACTATAAAGTGGTTTTCAAGTGTCCATTGTTACTGAGCCTCCTACTTCGGGAGTGAATTAAACAGTGAAAGAGGGCTTCTTGGTGGAGCTGTAAGCAGAAATGGCTTCCGCATAAGGTTCAAAAATTACTTGAGTTCTATTATATTTTGTCTATTGAAGCATCATGTAGCATTTACGAATGCTTCCTAAGAGAAATAAGAAAAATACTCTAAATAAAAGTTGGATGTTTATAATTATAAAAATGTCATTCAAAGAGATTTAAGAAATATGTTTGACGGGAGTCGGGAGGTAGCACAGCTGGTTAAGCACACACAATGCGAACCTCAAGGACCGGCATAAGGATCCCAGTTCGAGCCCCCGGCTCCCCACCTGCAGGGGAGTCACTTCACAAGCAGTGAAGCAAGTCTCCAGGTGTCTGTCTTTCTCTCCCCCTCTCTGTCTTCCCCTCCTCTCTCCATTTCTCTCTGTCCTATCCAACAAAGACATTAATAACAACTACAACAACTAAAAAAGGACAACAAAAGGGAATAAATAAATATAAAAAAAATAAAATAATAAAAAAAGAAATATGTTTGACTAGTTCTTATGATCAGGTATCTATGGAAATAGCTGTACATATCAATACTCAAAACAGGCAATCATTTAACCATTTAATAGAAAATAAAAATTCAAAGGCAAATCTATTTTATTACTTTCCTGTGATATGTATAATATCAGAAAGTTGTAGAATTAAAAAAATAATATTAAAAAATAAGGACTATAAAATCTGAAGAAGGGAAAGAGACCAGCATACTTTAAAGATGGCTCCTTTGGTTACTACCATGCCACCCCATCACCTGGGGCTGTAGTCAGAGAATCCTATGATGCCTACATAGACGTGATGGGCCTAGACCTCTAACAGATCCCTCTCTCTATTGTCACTGGTTATCTCCATTAAGAACAACATAGTGGTCTCTTTGTGGACGCCTATAGGACCTTGCCCTCAGTGTGGATCAATAATAGCAAGGACTGTCCCATTCTCTGTAGGAAGACTAGGTCAAAATACTCTGTCACTTAAGGAAGATGGGTCCTGAAATTAGTGCTGTCTAGTATGCTCCTAGGCATGACCACAGAATGCAAGGACAGATGTATAGGGATGTAGAGGTTACAAAGACTCCTGCAATGAATATGGGCCACAGATCAAATCAATGGACTCTACTATAAACAATATTTATATAATTTTCCCATATGTGGGAGCTACTCCCTTCCTGGATCCATCTTTCTAGTTCTACTTCCAACTCTGACACCATCTTCCCAGACAATACCTTTGGTCCATTTGTATGTTAGCTGTAGGGCTCAGGCAAAAATTAGTAAAGCCATGTATGCCTTGGAATATACCTAAAATAGACCTACGAGCTTTCTCCAAAATGGGAGATCTCAAATCTCATTTGCTATTATTACTTTTAGTTTCCTGATTATTAAATAATTTGTTCTGTTTTATATCTTAATGGTTTTCTTAGCCACCAAGTTGTAGATACTACCATGATGCCAGCCTGACTTCCCAGGACAGATGACCTCAACAATGTGTCCTGGAACCTCAGCTCTCCAGAGTCTTGCCCCACTAAGGAAATATAGTGACAAGCTGGGTGTATGGATTGACCTGTCAACTCCCATGTCCAGCTGAGAAGCAATTACAGAAGCCAGATATTCCACTTTCTGTACCCCATAATGATCCTGGGTCCATAATGACCTTTATCCCAGAGGGATAAAGAAAAGGAAAGTTTTCAATTGAGGGTATGGGATATGGAGTTCTGGTGGTATGAATTGTGTGGAATTGTACCCCTCTTATCCTATGGTCTTGTTGATATTTTCATCTTATAAATAAATTAAAATATTAAATTAAAATTAATGTTAGAATGAAATGATGCAGACATATATAAGGGAGTGTTTAAATAAAGGAAACTTTTGTGGGTCTTAAGAACATGACAGTTTTCTATGCACTTGGCAGCAACACTTGTTCTGTTCTTGTTAAGGTGAGATTTTAGAATTCCGGAGGCATGCCCATGGAATAATGAGGACTAAATAATTGCTCTGGGGATACACTTAATAAAACAATACAAATATAGTACAGAATGCAACTTGGGCTAAGGGTGTTATACTGAACCAAAGCAAGGAACTCTAGGGAGAATAAAGGAGTAAGGGGGCTGGGAAGATGGGGGCTTTGTGTACTTGGATAGAAGTAAAAGTATGTAGCAAACACCTGTTATTGGAAACCATACAAATGTATAGACAAATGTGCTGCGGTTCATTAACCCAACAATAACATTTTGAAGCAAAATAAATAAAAAGACAATATCTGACTTTTAATATAAATACATTAATATTCAATTCATACTATCAGTAATATAAAAACACTTATCTCTACTTATGTTATCCTAAAATACAATAATGAGAATAACCCAATCTCTGTGCTTGAAGAAGTCACAAAATAGAGATCTGGAGAGTGATTTAATAGGAGCAAGACATGAGAAACATCCAGGAACCATAAATAAAAGCATACTAATTTTGGTCCTAGAATCGGTGAGAACTGTAGAGTAATTGAGGTGTGGTTTGGACATAGTTTTATAGCCAGAAATATATTAATACAATTACATGGATCAGAAGTGTTGGCAACAGCATAGCATGGGCTTTGAATTGTATGTACACTTCCGGGAATAACAAAAATAGTGATTTATCATACTCAAAACACTCATTTTAAATAGACTGTGCAAAACCACCATGGTTAGCCTTCAATTTGTAGTGCGCAACAGCACCCACTTGGGAAAAGGAAAGAAAAGGCAGCACACGTAAGCAAACACACTCCCATTTAAGATGTCTGGACTGTAAATTTAAAGTGCGAAAAGCTGTGCTAACATCCCAAAGAAGGAAAATATAAAGGATGAAATAAAACAAAAGGATATACAAAATAAATAATTAACTGACATATTAAAAATCCATTCTTACTGATATTTACATTAGATGTAAGTCGTCAAAACAAACCAATCAATAGGCTGTCAAACTTAATTGGAGGGCAAAGACCAAGATGATATCTGCAAAATAACCTCCTTAACTATAATATTATAAATCAACCTCATGTGATAAGATGGTAAAATGGAAATACCATCTTTATTTATTTATTTATTTATAAAAAGGAAACAATGACAAAAATCATAGGATAAGAGGGGTACAACTCCACACAATTTCCACCACAAAAACTCTATATCCCATTGCCTCCTTTGATAGCTTTCCTAGTCTTTAACCCTCTGGGAGTATGGACGTAAGGTCAGAAATACCATATTTAAAATAAACTTGAGTGGCTATATTAATGTTAGATATGACAAAGTGGAGCAAAGATTACTTAAGTACTAGGCTCCTAGGAACATACCCAAAGTAGATAGCCTAGCTTCTGTCAGTCCTAGGGTCCCTATTCTTTTTTTTTTAATTTATTTATTTAAGAAAGTATTAATTAACAAAACCATAGGGTAGGAGGGGTACAACTCCACACAATTCCCACACCCATTCTCCATATCCCACCCCCTCCCCTGATAGCTTTCCCCTTCTCTATCCCTCTGGGAGAATGGACCCAGGGTCATTGTGGGTTGCAGAAGGTAGAAGGTCTGGCTTCTGTAATTGCTTCCCCGCTGAACATGGGCGTTGACTGGTCGGTCCATACTCCTAGTCTGCCTCTCTCTTTCCCTAGTAGGGTGGGTCTCTGGGGAAGTGGAGCTCCAGGACACATTGGTGGGGTCTTCAATCCAGGGAAGCCTGGCCGGCATCCTGATGGCATCTGGAACCTGGTGACTGAAAAGAGAGTTAACATACAAAGCCAAACAAATTGTTGAGCAATCATGGACCCAAAGCTTGGAATAGTGGAGAGGAAGTGTTAGGGGGATACCCACTGCAAACTCTAGTGTACTTCTGCTTTCAGGTATATATTTTGCAGTAGTTTATGGATACGTGTGAACATATGCTTTCTCTCACAGAAACTGGTGTATATTTAGGTTTTGGGACTTTGTTAGAAAGTGAACCACCTGAGATGGAATTAGAGTATACTATGAAAGGAAAGGTCTCACCCGAGTAATGAAGCTGAAGGGTTGTCATATTCTTATTGACTTTTGGGTCCTTGTTTATTAAAAATTTTGTCCAGCTTTATATCTTACCACATTTCAGCCATCAAATTCCAGATGCAATTATGACACCATCCTGACCTTCTTAGGTGGATGACTTTGCACACATGCTCCAGAACATCATCTCTCCATCTCTTTCTCTCTCTCTGTCTCTCCCCCATTTTCCTTTTATAATATATGTTTTATAAAATATTTTATTTATTTATTATTGGATATAGATAGAAAGAAATTGATAGAGGAAAGGGAGAAGAAAGGGAGATATGGAAAGAGACAAAGAGAGATACTTGTAGCCCTTCTTCACCACTTGCAAAGCTTTCCTATTGCAGATGGGGACCAGGGACTTGAACCTGGGTTCTTACACATTGTTATATGTGAGCTTAATCAGATGTGCCACCACATGAGTCCAATAAACAGTAAACAGTCATGTATCTATCATCTATCTATCTATCTATCTATCTATCTATCTATCTATCTATCTAAAGTGAAGCAGAGATAAATTGAGAAAAGAGGGGAAGATAGGGAAAGAAACAAAGAGATATCTGCAGCCTTTCTTCACCTCTTAGGAAGCTTTACCCCTGCAGATCTGGACCAAGGGATAGAACCCAGGTCCTTGCACACTACAATGCATGTGTTTAACCAGGTGTACTACTTCCTGTCCCTAAAACTCACTTCTCCAAAACAACCCTATTAAAGAAAAATAGAGACAAGTGTGTGTCTGTGTGGGGTGGTTATGGATCTGCCTGCCAATGTCCACACTCATTGGAAAAGCAGCTACAGAATCCTTCCTTGTACACCCTCAAAATAATTTTGATTGATACTCCCAGATGGGGAAAATGTTATGGGAAGATGACCAGAGGTTCTGAACCCTAGTTCCACCAGTACACAGAACTTTTGTGACAAGGAACCTTTGTTTTTGCTTCCTCACTGAGAAGGAAGATAATTTAGAGAACACTTGGGGAAGATAGGCCATGATACCCTTACCTGAGACGGAAGATTAATAAAAGACACCCAGAGAATGTAGTAGGTATAGGAATGCCTTAGAAAGGGTGAAGAATTGGCCTCAGAATGGAACAAAAGTGGTCTTCAGCATCCACATAGAGTCATCCATCCTTGCCCCAGTGGTTCATGTGCTTCTCTGGTGAGTGCTTTTTCATTTTTCTTGATTAAAAATTTAAAATACATAAGAAAAATATATCCCTATGAGGAATATTTTGACAAAGTAAGAAAGGTAAGAAAAACCTTTAAAAGGGAATAACAGTCACTTATTTTAGTCTTATAAATACAAAAAAATAAAGTTATGGTACATTTAATCACTGGAGTAATAAAGTCACTCAGAAATTAGCAAAAGACTATATTTTTGCCCTTTGGGACAAAAAAAGGTGGATCTGGAAGTGATTAAATTTAGTGAAATAAGTAAGAAAGTGAAGGACAACTACCAGATGATTTCACTCATATATGGAATGTAGAGAAGTGAAACTCATGCTCTTTAAAGGAGTTACCCCATTTCTAATAGCTTGGGAAAACTAAAGTGGTTAACATCTGGTGGTAAGAGTGGTATAGAAATATATGCCTGGGGTCCATGGTGACGCACCTGGTTGAGCACACATGTTACAATGTGCAAGGACCTGGGTTCAAGCCCCCAGTCCCCACCTGCAGGAGGAAAGTTTCACAAGTGGTGAAACAGTGCTGCAGGTGTCTCTCTGTCTCTCACCCTCTCTATCTCTCCCTTCCCTTTCTATTTCTGATGGTCTCTATCCAATCAATAAATAAAGATAATAAGAAAAAGAAATATATGTCTATTACCTTGTACATTTTGTAACTCACTATAAAACACTGATAAAAAATAAATATGGTAACATAAATACATGAAAGGTAGATCTTCAATACATGAATACTAAGGGTTACTTAATGAAACAAAGATAATAATAGTTGGCTAGTGTTCTTGGTTTCTTTTGACTGCTTATTGTTTCCCAGGTATTTTCCCAAGTTTCACAAGATTAAAATGTGTATATATATATATATATATATATATATATATATATATATATGATTACAAACTTTAATCCCACACTGTATTTTCTGAAAAAGATGTCAATTCCACTTTTTTTTAAATTATTTTTTATATTTATTTATTCCCTTTTGTTGCCCTTGCTGTTTTATTGTTGTAGTTATTATTGTTGTTGTCGTTGTGGGATAGGACAGAGAGAAATGGAGAGAGGAGGGGAAGACAGAGAAGGGGAGAGAAAGACAGACACCTGCAGACCTGCTTCACCGCCTGTGAAGCGACTCCCCTGCAGGTGGGGAGCCGGGGTTCGAACCGGGATCCTTGTGCTTTGCGCCACCTGCGCTTAGCCCGCTGCACTACAGCCCGACTCCTGTCAATTCCACTTTTATAGACAAAGAGACTGAAATACAAAGATGTTAAAATAATTAGCCCAAGTGACTATGCACTGGTACTGGGAACTTAATGATAAACTAAAGCTTGGAATTCACCTGTTAACAACCGTTTTTGTTAGGAGATTGTTAAATACTGATGGACATGCCATGTTGCTAGAATACAAACTCCTACACTTTCTTTTTTTATATAATCTGTTATTATCTTTGTTTATTGGATAGAGACAGCTATAAATTGAGGGGGGAGTGATAGAGAGGGAGAGAGAGACAGACAGAGAGAGAGAGAGAGAGAGAGGCCCTCAACACTGCTTCACCATTCGAAAAGATTCCCCACTACAGGTAGAGACTAGCAACTCAAACCTGGGGCCTTGCCATTGTAACATGTGTGCTTAACCAAGGGCACTACCAGCCAGTCCCCAAACTCCTATGCTTTGTAGATGGAACATGAATTAGTGCAACTCTGTAAGCTTTATAGTGTTGCCTATTCAGAAAGGATATATGCACTTACATAGAAAAAGCAATTCTATCCCCAGAATTATATCACCAAATACTAGATGAAAGATTTTCCACAGCAGCATTATACCTACTAAATAAAAATCTATAGACTATTAATTGCAGATGGATGGATAAATTGTGTTATGTTCACATAATCACACAATAGAATACTATATAATAGGGAGTCAGGAGGTAGCACAGTAGGTTAAGCGGGATCCCAGTTTGAGCCTCTGGCTCCCCACAGGCAGGGGAGTCGCTTCACAAGAGGTGAAGCAGGTCTGCAGGTGTCTGTCTTTCTCTCCACCTCTCTGTCCTCCCCTCCTCTCTCCATTTCTCTCTGTCCTATCCAACAACAATAAAACAACGAGGGCAACAAAAAGGAATATAAATAATAAAAAATAATACTATATAATAATAATTTCTTCTTTTTTTTTTTTTTTGCTTCAAGGGTTATCATTGGACCTCAGTATCGGCACTGAATCCATTGCTCTTGATGGCCATTTTTTCCCATTTTATTAGAAAAAAATTCAGAGGCAGAGAGAAATTGAGTGAGATGGGGTCAGGCAGTGGCACACCTGGTTAAGTGCATACATTACAGTATGCAAGGACCCAGGTTCAGGCCCCTGGTCTCCACCTGCAGGGGGAAATCTTCATAAGTCTCTCTCCCTACTTCGCATCTCCACTCTCAATTTATCTCTGTCTCTATTCAATAATAAATAAATAAAATTAAAATTTAAAGAGAATTAAAAAAAGAAATTGAAAGAGGAGGGGCCGAGAGGGAAAAAGAGAGAGGGGGAGAGAAAAAAAGAAACACCTGCAGATCTACTTCACCATTTGTAAATGCTCTGTCTTGCAGGTGGGGACCTGGGATTTGAACCCAGGTTCTAGCTCATGGCAACATCAGTGCTTAACTGTAAGCATCATTACCCAGCCTCAATAAAGTCTCTTTAAATGTAAGTAGTTTAGAGGGCCATCAAGTCACTTACCTTTAGAGAGCACAGTATTCATAAGGACCAAGTTTCAAGTACTGAGTCACCACGTGGGAGTATCTTCAGGAGTAGTTAAGCAGTGCTTATGTATATCTCTATCCCTCTCCCTTTCTCTTCCTGTCTCTATCTCTTCCTGTCTCTCACCCTCTATCCAGAGGAAATAAAAGGGAAATAAAAGGCCATAAGGAGTGGTGAAATTTTACAGGCTTTGGGCCCCAGCAATAAGTCTATGGGCAAAAAGAAATCAATAAATAAATGTAAATGTTTCAGAGTTAGATAATTTCTGGTGATCTTAATTACATTTTATACACCCTCACCAACTCTTCAAAGGATGTCTTTGTGCCAAATTTTTATAGAAACAAACAGTTGAGAACTAGAAATAAATCTTAATTGACTTGAAAGTAAACACTACATTGCCATTTAAATAACTCTCATCTCCCAAAACATGAACTCTAGACCAACACTGAATAAATGAGAACACATCTATTAGTTGAAAATGAATAAAACAGTATTTATGAAATGAGTAATTTGAAGTTGATTAATGTTTATAAATGTGTTTACATATGAATTGAATATTAACCTATAGCTTGAAAGGGTTTAATTAGCCTGGGAATATTGTTTTGGAGCACAATGAAAAATAACCAATTCACAAAAGGGGAAGGTAAGAGATATCAGCATACACAAATAAGGTCAATTAATTAGGCAATTTGCATATATTTTCAGTCTTTTTTGTTGTTGTTGTTGACATTTGTTTCTTCCAATTCCCATATTGTGTTTCCAACCTTCTATTTATATAACATATCAATCACTCAACCATTCTGACTGCATCATAATGGGCATAGTAACAACCCTGATATCCACAGTTTCCTGAGAATTATTCTTCTGCACAAAAGACACAGCAACTGGTCTAACTGGGCCCTTACATGACAAGGAAGGAACACGATATGGAATCATAAAATACTGGCACACAATGAAGGAATGAATGAGTGCTATCACGGATTATCAAAATAATTTCAACATTATGATTTTAAAAAAGTCGTTACAGGGACTTGGCAATGGTACACTCTGTTGAACATATATGTTACCATGTGAAAGGACAGATGTTCAAGCTCCCACTTCCCACCTTTATAAGCTGTGAAGCAGTGCAGCAAGTGTCTCTCTTTTTTCTCTCTTTCTTCATTTTCACAATTTCTCTCTGTCCTAGCGAATTAAAAAAAAAAAAAAAAGGTTGACAGGAACAGAAGATTCTACGTGCAGACATAGAATCCCTGGTAGCAAATAAGTAAAAAGAAGTACAGGTAATATTATCTAACCAGTTTTAGTGTATATCTTCAATATAATGCTCTAGCCTACCATATTTTAGACATATTCATACATAGAAAAACTTTATGAAGTCTCACATTATTCAAGGTAATAGCTGTTCAAAATATTTTTCTTCAAATTAATACTAATGGCCTTCTAGGTCTCAACAATCCCCATGTAGGATTCCCTCACTTATCTGGTTCCATAGTATTATCTATGCAAGTTTCTGTGATCCCTAATGCAGAAAGTCAAATAGCTGTCAAATAATGTTCTGACTACCTAGAGTCAAACTATACCTCTGCTGATAAATTTAAGAGAAGGCCATCACTAAGTGAGTATGTAAAAACTCAAAGTAGACAGAAAAAAATGATAGCATATCCTCTGTATAGACATAATGGAAATGTAAAGATTTAAATTCTTAGTGTTTAGGTAATTTTTGCCCTTTCTGTCTGTCTATTGGTATACTTTACTCTTCCTTTCAAAGAGAGAACAGTGGTAGAAAGAAAACCATTGTCTGAAAAAAAAATTGCCTGGCTTTACTTCTGAGACAGGTGTTATGGTTACACAGAACGCTTTATAAAAGCTTCAAAGTTTACCAACCTCTCTCATGCAGCTCTGTGGACTCATGAATGCTGACAAATGTCAAACAAAATGCTTACATACACTGGAAAATTAGTCTCAAATGAAATTGCACTATTTTCTCTTCAACGCAAACAACCTGAAGTTGAGACAGACTCAGTTTAATTGATCTGGTCATCTGAAACCACAATATATTCCAGAAACTATCATCCAGAGGAAGAAAATATTAACAAGCCCATATTTAGTTTAAGAGTCAAAAAATCTTTCTGAAGCAAACATTGTGGAGAGTTCTGCTAATGTTTTCTTTTGTGTATTTGATGGCTTCTGTTCTCATACCCATGTTTTTGATTCATTTGGAGTTGACTTTTCTGCATGGTGACATGTGATGGTCTGTTTCATTCTTCTACTTGTTTCAATTTAATTTTCCCAGCACTATTTGCTGAAAGTGTTCAACTTTCCCCATTTAATATTCTGGGCCCCAGGGACTGGATGGTGGCACACCTGGTTGAGTGCATGTTACAATGAGCAGGGACCCAGATCTGAGCCCACAGTTCCTACCTGCAGGGGAATGTTTTGGAGGTGGTGAAGCTGTGCTGTGGGTGTCTCTCTGTCTCTTCCCCTCTCTACCATTCCCTTCTTTTTTTATTTCTGGCTGCCTTTATCCAATAAATGAATAAAGATAGTTAAAAAAATATTCTGGGCACCCTTGTCATAAATGAGTTGCTCTCCTGTATAGGGAATTTATTTCTGAACTCTCAGTTCTAGTCCATTGCTATGTGGGTCTATTTTTGTTCTAGTGCTACATGGCTTTGATTGTCATAGTAATCTGTAATGTAATTGGAAGTTAGAATGCACAAGACCTCCATTTCTCAAAAATGTCTTCATTTAATAACATGACAAAGAGAGATAACTAAATCAATCTGAGAGTTTATATGTTGTGGACTGAACCTGGATTCTCATTTGTAAAATCCCAGTGCTTTTTCCACTGAGCAGCCTCCCAGGCAGATTAGTTATTCATTTATGTTATTTTTACTTATTTTTACCAGAGCACTGATAAGTTCTGGATGATGGAGATGGAACCTAGGACCTTTGGTGCTTTAGGCATGAAAGGCTTTTCACATAGCCAGTATGCTACCTCCATATCCCTTATTACCTATTTATATTTATTTTGTAGGCTTTTTATATTTATTTATTTATTTCCTTTTGTTGCCCTTGTTGTTTTATTGTTGTAGTTATTATTGTTGTTGTTATTGATGTCACTGTTGTTGGATATGAAAGAGAGAAATGAAGAGAGGAGAGGGGAAGATAGAGAGGGGAAGAGAAAGACAGACACCTGCAGACCTGCTTCACAGTTTGTGAAGCCACTCCCCTGCAGGTGGGGAGCCAGGGCTCCAACTTGGATCCTTACACAGGTCCTTGCACTTTGAGCCACCTGTACTCGATATGCTGTGCTACCACCCAACTCCCTATTTACTATTTTTAACTAGAGCATTACTCAGCTCTAGCTGACGGTGGTCCTCAGGACTGAGCCTGAGAGCTTAGAGCCTTAGGAATGAAAATTAACTGTATAACCATTTTTACTGTCTCCCTATAGCTTCCACAACACTCCCATCTTCATTCATTTTCACAGAATTGCTTTGACAATTCTGGGTGTTTTCTGATCCCATATAATCTTTATCAGCTTTTGTTCCTTCAGAGAAATTCTGTGGAACCATCTTAGAATTTCCATGAAACTTGGTTTTTTTAAGATGATAATTTTAGCAATATTAATTTTTCTAACCCATGAGCATAGAATGCCTTACCATTTCTTTGTGTCCTTTTTTCTATTTTCTTCTATTTCTATTTATATTTTTGTTAATGATTTACAAATTTATGAGATAACAGGGGTATATTTCCACACCTTCCCCACCACCACAGTTCTGTGTCCCTCTCCCCTCCATTGGAAACTACAGTCATTCTCCCAAGGTCACAAATATGGGTTGATTATTATCTCTATAATCATATATACTCATTTTCTCTATGTTCCTGCCTTCTCTTCCTTTCTGAGTCACACTTACTCTGTCTGAGTGTCCTTCTTTCACTTATTTTTTTTTCCTCCTCTACCTCCAGGTTCTGACGTAATTGAAGTTCACAGCTTTCTATGACCCACATAGTCAACGACTGCCACCTCTCCAGATTCAAAGGAGGTCTCGAAACTTTACATCAGGCTCAACCTGACGCTGTTGACTGGCTACGGAAGAAGGGCAAACGCTAGAAGAAGAAGAACAGCTTTCTGGTCACCTTCCCTTAACATTTACCTCTCTGTGAGTAGGGATCAAAATTAAGGTTGGGGTGCAGAAGGTAGAAGGTCTGGCTTCTGTAATTGCTTCAATATAAAAACCTAAATTTATGTTTATTTTAATAAATTATTATCCCTTAATACTGATGTTCCTTCATAATAAACTAATTCCTATGGTCTAAGTTGTACTTCTAAGGAAATTACAAAAAAATGTCATAGGCTGGCTTTTTATTTTAATTAATAAATTGAATGGACTATACTAATTAAGTTTATTTAAGGGATTTGTTTTATTAAATTTTTCCAAAACTTAAATAAAGCCTGTTAATAATTAAACTAAAAGGTTAATTAAAATAGAATTATGATCAGTCATGACAAGAAAGCCATACATCAGATATGGGTGAGTTATTAAAATCTTAACTAAGTATAAATAGATAACATGAGTTATTAGCTATTCATATTTTACCCATTAATTTTTTCACATGCTAATGAAATATCTTCCATGTTGTAAATCTCATGTTAAATGCTGTACAAAATAAGAGATGAGAATTCATAGTCCTTGTATTAAAAGAATTTCCACTGAATAGGAAGATGATTCTAGTATTGTACAATAATACCAGACATGCAGACATGTAACCATGCAGTTCCGGGGTATTTGTTAGCTTATAAGTGTAATGTCTTGCAGGGAAAGATATGTTACATTGGGAGTGATGATAGCTAGGGAAATGACTGAATAGCGACCAGTTATAAAATTGGAGACCACATGGGAAGAAAGGAAAGGGGGTTTATACATGGATATATATATTATACATAGATATAATTTTTTTTGGGGGGGGAGAAAATTTTACTAAATACTGCATCAAACTCCTGAAAACAAAATTCATAATATCCCCTTTAAAAATGTTAACAAAGAACTTCCTGAAGTCTAGAATTTATGCATAACTTTAACATATAATATCTATATAGTATTCAGTGAATATGTTAAGTTAAAATGTTAAAGTACAGAATCAAAAATCTAGAATGCATACCAAATAATCTTAAATAGCAATCCTGTGAACAATGATAACAATTATAATTTCCAACACAAGGCTCAAATATACAGTTTCACAACATAATTATCTCACAGCATATGATCAGACACTTGGAGAAAGAGTTTCTTTCATAAATTCTTCCAGGACGGCCACCACATTTTTGGCTTCAGGCATTTCTTCATGTTCTACTTTAACAATCTTCAAAAGGATATCCCCGCTACCACAGTTCTTTAGGAACATGTAACATTTAAATGAAGCATAATGATTCATTTCGGCCTGTCGAATAAATCTCTTCAAATTATTTGTATCTTGTATGGCCTTTAGTTTAAAGTTCTCCAATACTTGTCGAAAAAGAAAAGGGTTACCTCCTTCAGTACCATTTAAAAAAGCCTGCATCCAATCCTCACAGAACCGATTGCTTCCTGTTAATGTATCTTTCTGTTCTTTCATCTTCAAACCAGCTGCTCAGGTAGGACTTCATGTGGTTTAATAGATATAATTATATATATATATGAAGAGATAGAGAATTGCCCTGGAGGCCATTTTTCTCATTTTGTTGCCTTTGTTATTATTATTGCTGTTGTTGCATAGGACAGATAGAAATAGAGAGAGGAGGAGAAGACAGAGAGAGAAGGGAGAGAAAGAACTGCTTCACTGCCTGCAGGTAGGGAGCTGGGGTCTCTAACCCAGATTCGTATGCCTGTCCTTGTACTTCACGCCGTGTGCGCTTAGCCTGCTGTGCTATTGCTGGGTCCCGAGAGAGAGAACTGTATAAGAAGTCCAACTGTCAGCATTAGGGACACTACTTCATTCTAAATATTCAACTTATAAGGGGGATAAAAACATGCTCTAAAAAGGAGCAAATTTTTTTCTGTCACTCTCTTCTCTCACCAGGGCTTCACAACTCTAAACGAGAGAGAGAGAGAGAGAGAGAGAGAGAGAGAGAGAGATGGACCAGTGGTCTCACCAAAGCTCCTAACAATGTGCTGAAGGCTGAGTTCAAATGCATAGCAAAACAGTCACACTGCCCATCCAGGTGAGCTATTTGGCTGCCTGAACTGCTCTCATAAGAGATAGATTGTGGGAGTCGGACGGTATTACAGTGGGTTAAGCGAGGTGGTGCAAAGAACTGATCTGATAGAACAGCTGCATTACCTGCCTTGTTATATGTACAGTGCAGGTTCAGATCTTAACACTGTGTGACACTAGAGGTAATTCTGATGCTTTTCTCTCTCTCTCTCTCTCTCTCTCTCTCTCTCTCTCTCTCTCTTTCCCTCTCTCTTTTTTATTGTTTTTATTTTATATTTTTATTATTTAAGAAAGTATTAATTAACAAAACCATAGGGTAGGAGAGGTACAACTCCACACAATTACCACCACCCAATCCCCATATCCCACCCCCTCCTCTGATAGCTTTCCCATTCTCTATCCCTCTGGGAGCATGAACCCAGGGTCATTGTGGGATGCAGAAGGAAGAAGGTCTGGCTTCTGTAATTGCTTCCCCACTGAACATGGGCATTGACTCTTCAGTCCATACTCCCAGTCTGCCTCTCTCTTTCCCTAGTAGGGTGTGCCTCTGGGGATGCAGATCTCCAGGACACATTGGTGGGGTCTTCAATCCAGGGAAGCCTGGCCGGCATCCTGATGTCATCTGGAACCTGGTGGCTGAAAAGAGAGTTAACATACGAATCCAAACAAATTGTTGAGCAATCATGGACCCAAAGCTTGGAACAGGGGAGAGGAAGTGTTAGGGGGATACTCACTGCAAACTCTAGTGTACTTCTGCTTTCAGGTTTATATTTTGCAGTAGTTTATGGATACATGTGAACATATGCTCTCTCTCACAGAAACTGGTGTATATCTAGGTTTTGGGACTTTGTTAGAAAGTGAACCACCTGAGATGAAATTAGAGTATACTATGAAAGCTAAGTTCTCACCCGAGTAATGAAGCTGAAGGGTTGTCATTCCACACGTGAAGTCTCTGGACACAGTCTGAAGTGAAGCATGTTGTGGTGGCAATCGCTGCGTTGGTTAGGTTGTGATTGGTGGATGCAATATTATTTGATATGGATTGGAAGAGGCATATGGGAAAGTGGGCACTATCCAAGGGTTCCAGGACTGGGGGCAGTAGGGGCTCCATAGTGGAGATGTGAGGTTCCTACTGTCTTAGGGTTCAAAAAGACAATCGATAGTTAATGTTATCATCACATTATTTGGTAATTGGGTTAACTTTGAAAAGTTCTTTTGTTATGGTTTGCTGTACAGTACCCAGTATCTTATATATATATAGTAGTGCTATTGGTTGCTTCTGATCTACTTGGTCTAGGCTTTTGAGAGAGTCCGCATATCAAATACACAGCCTATATATTTAAAAGATTCAGTTTGTGTTTTGAAAAACTTTGAGACATACAATTGATTTTCCCCCTCTCATATTAATTAACTAGTGATATATATGTCTACATTTTTCTTGGAGTGTACATAAACACCATTCCCACCACCAAAAGACTGTGACCCATCCCTCCCACCCACTCCCACCCTCCACTGGCCCAGGAAGCTACATGTCTACCCCTCACCACAGGGTTTTTACCTTGGTGCCCTACTTACAATTCGGTCAAGTCCTGCTTTTAGTCTCCCCCTCAGATCTTCTTCCTCAACTTCTGTTGATGAGTGGGATCATCCCATACTCATCTTTATCTTTCTGACTTATTTCACTTCACATAATTCCTTCTAGCTCTGTCCAAGATGGGTCAGAGAAGGTGGGTTCATTGTTCTTGATAGCTGCATAGTATTCCATTGTGTATATATACCACAGCTTTCTCAGCCACTCATCTGTTGTTGGGCACCTGGGTTGCTTCCAGGTTTTAGCTATTATGAATTGTGCTGCTATGAACATAGGAGTACATACCTCTTTTTGGCTGGGTGTTATGGAGTCCTTGGGGCATAACCCCAGGAGAGGAATTACTGGATCATATGGAAGGTCCATGTCTAGCCTTGTGAGAGTTTTCCAGACTGCTCTCCACAGAGGCTGTACCAATTTACATTCCCACCAGCAATGTAAAAGGGTTCCTCTGTCCCCACAACCTCTCCAGCATTTGTTGCTGCTGTCCTTTTAGATGTATGCCATTCATACAGGAGTGAGGTGGTATCTTAGTGTTGTCTTAATTTGTATTTCTCTGACAATCAGTGACCTAGACCAGTTTTTCATATGTTTGTTAGCCTTTTGGATCTCTTCTGTAGTGAATGTTTTGTTCATTTCCTCTGCCCATTTTTGGATGGGGTCATTTGCTTTTTTGGTGCTAAGTTTGCTGAGCTCTTTATATATTTTGGTGATTAGTTTCTTGTCTGATGTATGTCATGTGAAGATCTTCTTCCATTCTGTGAGGGGTCTCTTTGTTTGTTTAATAGTTGGATGTGCAGAAGCTTTTCAATTTGATGTAGTCCCATTGGTTTGTTTCTGCTTTAGTCTTCCTTGCAATTGGGTTTGATTCATCAAAGATGTCCTTGAGGTGTAGGTGGGAAACTATTTTACCAATGTTTTCCTCTAAGTATTTGATTGTTTCTTGTCTGACATCTAGATCTTTTATCCATTTGATGTTGATTTTAGTTTCTGGTGAGATAAAGTGATTCAATTTCATTCTTCTGCATGTTACAACCCAGTTTTCCCAGCAACATTTATTGAGGAGAGCCTCCTTTTTCCATTTAATCCTTTGGGCCCCCTTATCAAAGATTAGATGTCCTTAGGTGTGGGGATCTCTCTCCCTCTGTCTCTCTCTCTCTCTCTCTCTCTCTCCTCTCGCCCCTCTCTCTCTCATACACACAAACCACTCCCTCTCTATCCCCTTTTACCTCCTGATTGATCTCTGTGTTTAACACAAATAAATAATAAAGAAAATATTAAAGAAAACAAAAGAGAACTATACTCCTGTAATCTTACGTACTTATAAGCCACTATTAAATCACTAATGGCATTTTTAAAAGAAAGAAAATAAGCCAGAGTTATAATATTGTGTGTACACAGAATCAGGATTAACAATATAAAATTTTAAAAAAAGGACTTTATTTCAGTATCAACTAATTTCCCTTAAGTTGAGAACAGAGCAGTGAGAAAGTTTGAATTATTTAGTGCCTACAACTCTTTGTTACATATATCCTAAGAATCTCATCTTGCTGCTTAGCCGTGACCACACACATCTTAAAGTGTGGGAGGGAGAGTACTTGAGCAAAGTCTCCAGGTAACCAAAGGAGAAGGAGGCAGAGGCTGTTTATGACCACCTTGCATAAAAACCTATAGCTTTTATTCTCAGACTACATCCCTCAAGGGCCACTTATAACTGCTTTCCACAATTTAGTACTCGATCACGACCAAAATCATTTCCTTCTATGTCACATTTATTAACTTGTATATTGTGTGACTTGTATAGCATTTTTCTGGATTTATGATGCTGTTTGACTATATATGTTTTACTTTTATATGGTGCCAGGGATTAAACCCAGTGTCTCATGCATGTAAGGTGCACAAGCCTACAACTGAAATAGATCCCAGGCCTCTGCATTGCCTTTTTATCTCCTAGAGAAACTATCTAGAAATTGCACCATTTTGCATGCACACAGTAAGTCAGCTTGCAAGGAGTGGTTCATAGAGGTATAGGGAGTGACAGAGTAAATTTAAAAAAATCGGAAATAGATTTGAGAATATGGTCTCCAGTACTGAAGAAGAAAACTCATATATGTAGAATCCAGATCTTTAAGCAACAATGATTAGTGGAAACTTGTAGGAGACCCTTATATGGAACATACATACCTTATTATAATATAATTTCTCCAGTGTTTTTTCTGAGTGTAAGTCAAAGCACTCCCTCCATTTCAATTGGTGATCTGCTTGTCTGCTTTCTTGGTTATAATTGTTCCTGGAGACAATTTTTTTCTTCACCCCCCATCTTTTTTTTTTTTTTTTGGTAGAGGGTAAGAGACAGAGTAAGAGAAAGAGGAAAAGACAGAGAGTTACCTGAATAACTTCTCTACCGATTGTGATGCTTTCCTCTTATAGGCAGGGACCAGAGGATTGAACCCAGGTTCATGCACCTGGTAGCATGTATAACATAACCCGTGAGCCACCACCTGACCCCCCTTCCAAGTTTTACATGCATCAAATTCCATAATACAGAAACATTCCTCTATCTTTATAATTATTCCAGGAAAAATATGTAACTAACTTCCGACAGACCTAGTGGTGGTACATGTGATTAAGCACACACATTACAGTGTACAAGGACCAAGTTTCAAGCCCCCAGTCCTCACCTACGGCGGGGAAGCTTCATGAGTGGTGAAGCAGTTCTTCAGTTGTCTTTCTTTCTCTCTCTGTATCTCTCACTTCAGTCTCAAATTTTCTCAGTCTCTACTAAATAAATAAAGAAGAAAGAAACAAACTTTGGCCAGGAGGTGGTATATTTGGCTAAGCACATACATTACAATGTGCAAGGACCCAGGCTCAAAGCCCTGGTTCTCACCTACAGGGGGAAGTTTCATGAGTGGTGAAGCAGGACTGCATGTATCTCTCTGTCTCTCTCCCTCTCTATCACCCTTACCCACTCAGTTTCTCTCTGTGCCTATCCAATAATAAATAAATAAATATTTCTTAAAAAAATAGACTTGTAAATTATTAGGGTGCATATTATACATCAACATCCTTTGTGGCATAAAATTATAAGCATGATAATGCTTCAAATGGTGATATATTTTATAGTAATTTATAATTATTTAGTGATTTCCAATATATTTTATAGTAACAGAGAGATTTATTGTAATTTCCAATTTTATGGTAATTTCCATGAAATATACACATGAACTCATCCTCACAGCTCATTTTGATAATACTAAATGTTTGACACTGAACACATAACGCCATGCTGTAACACTCATACTCCCTCTCTATGGCATGAGGATGGTAAAATTTACTCTTCATAGTTTCCATAACTCAATAGCATCTGGAATGTCTTCATGTAACATTAAATGCTGAGGTTTAATCCTTATGTCTTTGTTTCAAATCTGAGACAAACTTTTGGTGGCAACAGTGAAGATTTCTGATTATTTAAAACGATGTTTTTAATTTCACTATTTTATACGTGTTTGCCTATTTTTAGTACCCACCCAAGTATGTAAGGACATTTTTCAGAGTTTCAGTTTCTTTTTAATGAAGATCAGCAAAGCCATGACAGTGTCTTTTAATTACATGCACAAGCAGTAGGAGCACAATGCACATCACACATACTACACAGGATCACTTATCTCCTTCCAAGTGTGAAGTCCAACAGGCAATAGAAATATAACTCACAGGAGGTTCCCAGAAGATGGCGGACTGAGAAGCTGCTAGTGGCTTAAGCTCTGACCACATCTTCTGGAAACGGTAGGATTTTCTGCCTTTAGTAGGCCAGTCAATAAGGGGTCCTAGCGGTAACACCAAGGAGGTGACTATAACTTAATTTGGGTTAAAAAATAGAGTAGAAAAAAAGAGAAATTTTTTTCTTTTAAATTATTAATTCCAAAGCACACCTCCTCCCCTTCCCCACCCCCCCATAACCAGTCACTGGGGACCAGCTCCTAGCAGGCTCCCCTTCTGAGCTTCTTTATTTACCAAGATTCCTCTCCCACCAGGGAGTATCATTCATTCTAAGTCTATTCTCTTCTGAAACCTCTGGCCTTTTTTCTTTCTAAGTAGCCAACCCCCCCACCTCACCCCGCATAGCTAATTAAATAATTAAAGATAAATAAATAAAAACTCTTTCCTTTCACCGCTCTTTTATTACTGTTCATTTTCTTTTCTCTCTTTTTCTTTCTTTTTTATTTTTTTTTCTTTCTCTTAGGCCACAAAGACAGCATCAATAAATTCAAGAACATTGAAATCATCCCTAGTACCTTCTCAGACCACAGAGGAGTAAAACTAACATTTAACAACAGACAGACAATTATTAAAAGTCACAGACTTTGGAAACTAAACAACATACTTCTTAAGAACCACTGGGTCACAGATTCATTCAAGCAGGAAATTCAAATTTTTCCTGGAAACAAATGAAAATGAAGACACAACCTATCAAAATATTTGGGACACAGCTCTTTAGCTGCTTTCAGTACTGAGAGGGAAATTTATAGCCATACAATCACATATTAAACGCCAAGAAAAAGCTCAAATGAGTGACCTTACTGCACACCTCAAGGACTTAGAGGAAGAGGAACAAAGGAACCCTAAAGCAACCAGAAGGACAGAAATCACAAAAATTAGAGCAGAAATAAACAACATTGAAAATAAAGGAATCATACAAAAGATCAATGATGCCAAATGTTGGTTCTTTGAAAGATTAAACAAAATTGACAAACCCCTAGCCAGACTCACCAAACAAAAAACAGAGAAGACTCAAATTAATAGAATTGTAAATGATGGAGGAGATATCACAACTGACACAACAGAAATCCAGAGAATCCTGCGAAACTTCTATAAAGAACTATACGCCACCAAGCTAGAGAATCTGGAGGAAATGGAACAATTCCTAGAAGCATATGCCCTTCCAAAACTGAACCAAGAAGAACTACAAAATCTAAATGCCCCAATCACAGACAAAGAAATTGAAACTGTTATTAAGAATCTACCCAGCAACAAAAGTCCTGGACCAGATGGCTTCACAAACGAATTCTACAAAACTTTCAGGAAACAGTTAGTACCCATACTTCTGAAGCTTTTCCATAAGATTGAAGAAACAGGAAAAATCCATTCCACCTTCTATGAAGCCAGCATCACCCTGATATCAAAAGCTGATAGGGACAGAACAAAAAAAGAAAACTGCAGACCAATATCTCTGATGCACATAGATGCCAAAATATTAAACAAGATCTTGGCCAACCGGATACAGCAACATATCAAAAAGATTGTTCATCAGGCCCAAGTGGGATTCATCCCAGGAATGCAAGGCTGGTTCAACATCTGTAAGTCAATCAATGTCATTCACCACATCAATAAAAGCAAAGACAAGAGGCCGGGTAGTGGCACACGTACTTAGAGGAAAACATTGGTAAAACACTTTCCCACCTACACCTCAAGAACATCTTTGATGAATCAAATCCAATGGCAAGGAAGACTAAAGCAGAAACAAACCAATGGGACTACATCAAATTGAAAAGCTTCTGCACATCCAAAGAAACTATTAAACAAACAAAGAGACCCCTCACAGAGTGGGAGAAGATCTTCACATGCCAAACATCAGACAAGAAACTAATCACCAAAATATATAAAGAGCTCAGCAAACTTAGCACCAAAAAAGCAAATGACCCCATCCAAAAATGGGCAGAGGATATGAACAAAACATTCACCTCAGAGGAGATCCAAAAGGCTAACAAACATATGAAAAACTGCTCCAGGTCACTGATTGTCAGAGAAATACAAATTAAGACAACACTAAGATACCACCTCACTCCTGTATGAATGGCATACATCAAAAAGGACAGCAGCAACAAATGCTGGAGAGGTTGTGGGGACAGAGGAACCCTTTTACATTGCTGGTGGGAATGTAAATTGGTACAGCCTCTGTGGAGAGCAGTCTGGAAAACTCTCACAAGGCTAGACATGGACCTTCCATATGATCCAGTAATTCCTCTCCTGGGGTTATGCCCCAAGGACTCCATAACACCCTACCAAAAAGAGGTGTATACTCCTATGTTCATAGCAGCACAATTCATAATAGCTAAAACCTGGAAGCAACCCAGGTGCCCAACAACAGATGAGTGGCTGAGAAAGCTGTGGTATATATACACAATGGAATACTATGCAGCTATCAAGAACAATGAACCCACCTTCTCTGACCCATCTTGGACAGAGCTAGAAGGAATTATGTGAAGTGAAATAAGTCAGAAAGATAAAGATGAGTATGGGATGATCCCACTCATCAACAGAAGTTGAGGAAGAGGATCTGAGGGGGAGACTAAAAGCAGGACCTGACCGAATTGTAAGTAGGGCACCAAGGTAAAAACCCTGTGGTGAGGGGTAGACATGCAGCTTCCTGGGCCAGTGGGGGGGTGGGAGTGGGTGGGAGGGATGGGTCACAGTCTTTTGGTGGTGGGAATGGTGTTTATGTACATTCCTAGTAAAATGTAGTCACATAAATCACTAGTTAATTAATATGAGAGGGGAAAAATTAATTGTATGTCTCAAAGTTTTTTAAAACACAGACTGAATCTTTTTAATATATAGGCTGTGTATTTGATATGCAGACTCTCTCAAAAGCCTAGACCAAGTAGATCAGAAGCAACCAATAGCACAGCTATATACAAGATACTGGGTACTGTACAGCAAACCATAACAAAAGGACTTTTCAAAGTTAACCCAATTACCAAATAATGTGATGATAACATTATCGATTGTCTTTTTGAACCCTAAGACAGCAGGAACCTCACATCTCCACTATAGAGCCTCTACTTCCCCCTGTCCTGGAACCCTTGGATAAGGCCCACTTTCCCGTATGCCTCTCCCAATCCATATCAAATAATATTGCATCTGCCGATCACAACCTAACCAACGCAATGAGTGCCACCTCAACATGCTTCACTTCAGACCGTGTCCAGAGACTTCACATGTGGAATGACAACCCTTCAGCTTCATTTCTCGGGTGAGACCTTTCCTTTCATAGTATACTCTACTTCCATCTCAGGTGGTTCACTTTCTAACAAAGTCCCAAAACTTAGATACACACCAGGTTCTGTGAGAGAGAGCATATATTCACATGTATCCATAAATAATGCAAAATATAAACCTGAAAGCAGAAGTACACTAGAGTTTGCAAGTGAGTATCCCCCAACACTTCATCTCCCCTGTTCCAAGCTTTGGGTCCATGATTGCTCAACAATTTGTTTGACTTTATATGTTAACTCTCTTTTCAGCCACCAGGTTCCAGATGTCATCAGGATGCCAGACAGGCTTCCCTGGACTGAAGACCCCACCAATGTGTCCTGGAGCTCTGCTTCCCCAGAGACTCACCCTACTAGGGAAAGAGAGAGGCAGACTGGGAATATGGACCGACCAGTCAACGCCTATGTTCAGCGGGGAAGCAATTATAGAAGCCAGACCTTCCTCCTTCTACAACACACAATGACCCTGGGTCCATGCTCCCAGAGGGATAGAGAGTGGGAAAGCTATCAGGGGAGGGGATGAGATATGGAGATTGGGCGGTGGGAATTGTGTGGAGTTGTACCCCTCCTACCCTATGGTTTTGTTAATTAATCCTTTCTTAAATAAAAAAGAAAAAGGAAAAAAATGAATGTAATATAAAATAAAATTACTGGAGGTTAAAAATAAAAATAAAAATAAAGAAATATAACTCAGAGATGCATTCTGTTGCCTGGTACTTACACTGTCAAGCATGGGAGATAAAAGCCATAAATTGCTGGCATGTTTAGTTGCAATAAATAAAAGAACTACAATTTATTGGACAGATACTGTGCACCTGGCATTTTTCATTTGGTATTTTTGTTTTAGATATCATACTGTCTTCTTTCCACTGAGGTATTTGGTTTCTTCCCTTTACACATTCCTACTTTGACAAAAAAGAAAAAAAAGATGGGGCAAACTATTTCTTAATTCTAGTATACTTTTAAAAATTTTTTAATATTTATTTTCCCTTTTGTTGCCCTTTTTTTTTCATTGTTCTTGTCATTGATGTCATCCTTGTTAGACAGGACAGAGAGAAATGGAGAGATGAGGGGAAGACAGAGAGGGGGAGAAAAAGATAGACACCTGCAGACCTGCTTTATCACCTGTGAAGCAACCTCCCTGCAGGTGGGGAGCCAGGGGCTTGAACCGGGACCCTCCTGTCGGTCCTTGTGCTTTGTGCCAAGTGCTTTTAACCCACTGTGCTACAGCCTGACTCCCTCTAGCATACTTTTTAAAAAATATTCCCATAGAGGAATAAAATATAGGGAAGCTTCTAATGGAGGGGTTAGGACACAGAACTCTGGTTGTTGGAACTGTATGGAATTATGTCTCTGTTATCTTATAATCTTGTTAATCACTCTTAAATCACTAATAAAATTGTTTCTAAATAGATTTTTAAGTATGGGAGAGAGCCTTAAAATATGGAAGAGGATGCTGAAGTACTGAAAAATAAATAAACAAAGGCACTTGGAGCATGTTTGCACTTTGCTTTCATTGCCATTCCCTTTGGTACCCAGAAGATAAGGAGAGTTTGCTCATCAGACCAAATTATCTTTGATTACCTCAAGACTTCAGGCGATGTCGTAGTTTTCCTCACTTTCTTGTCTTGTCTTTCATGTTAAATGAAAAAGTATTCTGTCCCTATAAGTATGCACAGCCTCATCAATTAGGGCTCAAGTTCTATCTTCCAACCATCTCCCCTTCCTCACTATGGAGTTCAGATTCTGCTTCTGTCCGTGTAGTTTGTCATTGGTAGTAAAGACAATTTAACTATTTCATGAATGTTTAATATTTGGTATGTAGATCTTGACACCATTAAAATATATAAAGGAATCTTATGTACCCATCTAATTCTTGAGTGTTTTCTATAAGTGACTGTCATTAACTTCCAATTATTTTGATGTCTTCTAAGAATTGGATATTGAGTCTTCCACGAAACATCATTACACAGTCTAATGAACTTCTATTTGAATATGTCTCTGACTATTTCTCTGGGTTAAAACGTTCTTTCCTGTGGATAAGCAGTTACAAAAACCAGACCTCCCACCTTCTGAATCCCATAAATATCTTTGGTCCATACTCCTAGAGGGATAAAGAATAGAAAAGCTTCCAATGGAGGGGACTGAACATTAAACTCTGGTGGTGGGGACTGTGCTTAAATGTACCAATGCTACAACATAACCTTGTTAATCATTATTGAATCACTAATAAAAACATATTTTTTTAAATTTAAAATGGTATATTGCCCCAAAGTAAAAGATTCTAGAGTGAGGGAGTTGGGGGAAGAGTTCAGGTCATGGACCAGGATGGCAGAGGACCTAGTGGGGGTTGTATTGTTATGTGGAAAACAGGGAAATGTTATGCAAGTACAACCTATTGTATTTACTGTCGACTATAAAACAGTAATCCACCAATAAAGAAATAATAAAAATAAATATAAAAAAATTTAAAAGACAAATATTCAGTTCTCATAATGGAGAATGTATTGTCAATAAACGAATGAGGAAGTTCATAAACAGATGATGAGAGACTTTAGTGAGAATAAAGAAGCAAAAATGATAAAGAAGTTAAAAACCTCAGTTTTTATTTTCATAAAACTTCTCTATGAGAGAAGTTGTTATTACTATAGTTTTTTTTGTTTGTTTCTTTTCTGTAAACCCACAACTAAAATTTCAAGTAGAGGCTGATTCTGTTAAATTCTCACTTTCTGACCATATATATCAATTTAAACTATGGGAAATGCAGACAGTAATTAAAAATATGTTTTTTGCATAGTTTTTGAAACAACAGATTCTTTAGGAACAGAAATGTGGAATTTAATTTCCAAATGTACAATAACAGTTATATCACCATCAAAAATTGATTTATGTTTCTGAATATTGGCTTCATCTGCTAAGTAAAACGACTGCAAATTTTGTAGCATCATCTGCAACAATATTAACCAGAGAATTAGCACTGGGCTAATGATCAGACCTGGGAGTTCATAAGTGGCAGCGACGGAGAAATGTTCCTATAGCAGTCACTACCCAACTGTCTCCCTCAGTCCCTTAGGATGCTTGAAAGAAATTAGAATTAATGACTTTCAAGTTGGGATATAAAGATGTGAAGTAAATGCAGAAAGAGAGATCAAGTGTTAACTCAATTTTAGACTGTCTTCTATGACTTATTTTACACTCTCAGGCCAATTTTACGGATCTTTGTCAATATATTATGAGATCAATAGGTAGGGTGGACCATTTTAAAGTTCTAATATCCAGGGAGCTAAAGAACACTGAAGCATGTCCCAATATCATAAACCAGGGTCTAAAATGATTTAAATTTTTTAACCTAAAGGATAATTAAGGCAAATCAATTAGACTTGAAGTTACTTTAGTTCTGCTGTTCAGTGTCTTCTTATCCTGGAACAGGTTACAAACAGATAACTAGTACCTAATACTTATGGAGGATATAAAATGAGTTCTTTAAGGCTCAGTGAGTGTTGAGCTCTTCAAAAACGCTGCTTGATTTACTTTCTGGGATCAACTCCTCATTCTATGGTACTACAAATTATGGATAAGCATCTGGAGGTGACAAGATTGATAACACTAGCTCCCATTCTGAGAGTAAGGCCTTTCCAGAGTCCCAGTAGTGTACCTCCTGGCAGGTCTGGAATATTACCATAAGAACTGCAATATTATAGTCACAAAGGCCTGAACTGTTGCTCTATTTCCTCATGCTTCATTAACTGCACTTCTATTTTTGTACTATCTTGTTTCCATTTGGCAACCAAATGGAATCTCACCCTGGAGTCCAAGGCACCTGTGCCATCACTATCCAGAAGTCCACATGTCTTAGTGCAATGACTTACTTTTCTTTAACAACCCCTTACCCAAAGAGTTTCTAAATGTAAGAGGAAATGACACTGGAGAGGTCCAAACATTATTGGAATGTGACACATATTCCCCTTCATCCCCACCTATTGACTTCCAACCTTCTATTTTAAATGTTTTCATTTTTTCCATTTAGTGTTAACTACAAATTCATGTGACTCATCAGATGATGTAGCAAAAAAAAATAAAATTAAAGGGAATTTTCACCTTGAAATATCCACAGCCTGTTGGGGTAGAGAGTTGCATCAAAACAAATTGCTATGCTCTACAAGCCTAAAATGAGAGGAGCCTGAAACATTATGTGAAAGCTTAGAAGAGAGAGTCCTCTCTCTCATACAAGGGAGACAGGAGAAATGAAAGACAGAGAACACCCAGCTGTGGGACACATTCAGTTATATCCACGAAAGGAATAGGATGACATGTATAGCATATCAGCGTCTTGTGCTCTAGATTAAAGAGTTCAAACTGGTAGATTTATGGGGAAGAAAAGTGTCACTGGGCACACATTTCAGGAAAGTAAATAGGTTGTCAGTGTGGACGGAGATCCAGAATGAGAATGACAGAGGAGTAGAAGGTGAGACCCCACAGACAATAGGGTTAGTGTGAGTCAGTACAACTGAAAGAATCAGTGTAAGGCTATTTTCTTTAGAGTCCCTAGATGCCTATGTGACTACTTCATTTTCTTTTGCCCTTAGATACTTCAGCTGCATTACTCGGGTGAGGTCTTCCCTTTCTCATAGGACTCCTTAATTCCATTTCAGGTGGTGCACTTTCTAACAAAGCACCCAAAGCTAGATATAGACCAGGTCCTGTGAGATGGGGCAGATGTGCACATATACGCATAAATTAGGGCAAAATATATACCTGAAAACAAAAGTGCACAAGTTTGCACAAAAGTTTGCAGCAAGTCAATAATGGCAGCAAGTAGAAAGACCTAAAAAGACACCTTAAAGTACCTAATAAAATAGTTTCTACTTAGAACTCCATACCCTCCTCACATATTTCCTATTATACTTCCCTCACTCAGTCCAAAGCTGACCTTATAAAAGTAAGGACTACAAAAGCTGAATAAGGGCAAGAGTCTGGCATACTTTAACAATAACTCTTGAGTCACTATCAGGCTACTTCATCATCTGGGGCCCCAGTTTGGGAGTCTTGAGATTCCCACACAGACATCCTGCGCCTAGACATTAAATAAATCCCTTTCTCCATTGTCACTGGTCCTTTCCATCAGGAACAACACAATGGACCCCTTTTTGGTACCCCAGAGGACCTTGCCCTCAATGTGGAACAACAAGGGTAGAGAATGCTCTATCCTCCAAAGAGAGGCTTGATAACATACTTTATCTACCACCTGAGGAAAATGGGTCCTAAAATTGGAGCAGTTTGAAACATTCCTACTCATGACCACAGAATGTGAGCTCAGATTTACAGGGATGCAGAGGTCACATAGGCTCCTAAGCTGCATATGGGCCCCAGATCAAATTGATGGCATTTACAGTCAACAATATTTATGCATTTTCCCCATATTTGGGAGCTACTCTCTTCCTTGATCCAGCTTTCTGTTCCTTTTTCCAGCCACAACATCATCTCCCCAAACAATAACTTGCGTCCACCTCCATATCAGATTTCAGGCTCAGAAAAACAAACAAACAAACAAACAAAAACTATTATAGTCATGGGCCCTTTGAATTACAACTAAAATAGGCCTACTAGCTATATTCACAAAGGAGACCCCAAATCTTCATCTACAATATTCTAGACTTTAAGTTCATGATTAGTTAACAATTTGTTTGGCTTTATATGTTAATCATTTCTTCAGCCACCAGGTTCCAGATCCTACCATGATGCCAAATGGACTTCCTGGGCAGACAACCTTAACAATGTGTCCTGGAGCCCTGTTTCCCCAGAACCCTGCTCCACTAGGAAAAGAGAGAGGCAAGCTGGGAGTATGGATCGAACTGTCAGTGCCCATGTTCAGTGGAGAAGCAACTACAGAAGCCAGACCTTCCACATTCTGCACCCTCTAATGACCTTGGGTCCATATTCCCATAGGGATAAAGAATAGGAGAGCTATATGGGGAGAGGATGGGATATAGAGTTCTAGTGGTGGGAATTGTGTGGAGTTATACCCCTCTTATCCTATGGTTTCTGTCGGTGTTTCCTTTTCATAAACAAAAAAATTATAGATTTAAATAAATAAATATAATACTGAAACATAGCAGAGATGTCTACAAAGATGGGTCAACTGGTAGGGCACAGGATTCTCATTCATGAAGCTCCTAGTCAAAGCTTCAGTACTGCATGTGTGATCATTTCTCTTCATCTCCCTGTGTGTACGCGTACATGTGTGTGCACTTGTATAAATCTAACTGAAAGTCTGAAATGAAATAAATAAACCAATGCTTTTTAAGAACCATAAAATGAAATTGGTGAATTTCACTAAAGTAAAAGATTCTGGGATTGGGTGGATGGGGGGGGGGGGTCATGTCCTGGAACATGATGGCAGAGGCCCTAGTTGAGGCTGTGTTTTTATGTGGAAAACTGGGAAATGTTATGCATGTACAAACTATTGCATTTACTGTTGAATGTAAAGCATTAATCCGCCAATAAACAATAAAATAAAATAAAATAAAATAAAAACCAAAAAATGGAGTTTAATAAGACAGCTGAGAACACTAGAGTGCAGGACTTGCCCAACATTGAAATATGCAATGCTGAATATTTTAATGGTCTCTTGTATTGGGGTATACTTCACTGGAGCAAGGACATTTGGGGAAGAAAGGGAAAGGTATAGCTGGAAAGGGGAGAGGCTTCTATGAAAAAAGAAAGAAGAAAAAAGAAGAGGGTATTACAGTCACCAACTTCAGCTGATACTACAAAGCAATTGTAACCAAAACACCATGGTGCTGGAATGGAAATGGACACTTGGATTAACGGAGCAGAACTGAAAAAACAAACAAACAAACAAAAAGTCCTGGAGGCAATCCCTTGTGCTTTACAATGTTTTCAGAAAAAGAAGGTAGTGGAGAGGTGATTGAGTGAAGGCATGTAATGAAGGCAGAATGAAAAGAAGAAAAAAGAAAAAAAGATAACAATGTGCAGTGAAAATGAAGGTGAGAATAAGATCTTTTCCCAGGGAAGGAACTATTACAACCTCTCCCCTCTCCAAAGGAGCATCTACATTAGGAAAAATAAAGGAGCAAGTGGTTATCCTTTGCAATTGTTTATAAAGTTCAGTTGGCTAGAGACAATGAGGCTTGGACCCAGAAGCAGACTTGAGTTTATGGCTCATGTGAGGTGGATGAGATAAAGACTTTGTATTACAGATGGAGATGATTAAGTTATTTACTTTATGATGATATCATGCAGAATAAAGTAGATGTTTCATGTAAAAATGCAAGAAAGATCTGGACATTACAAAATATTGCTGTGAATACCACTGCTATTGTTGTCAAGAAGTTCAAGATGCTATACTAGTATACATCACCAGAAAGATACATCTAGTTTTCGCAGTTTGAAAGAGTTTTCACGGAAATTAGATTTTAATTAAAATATCAAGAAATAGTGTGAATGATCAAGTAAAGAGTTTTAGAAATGCTTTACAGAGTAGTAAAATAAGACTGATGTGACCAAGACATCCAGGTGCCAAAGAGATTTATGAACAATAAAATGTAAATAAATAAATAAATATGTAAATAAATAAATAAATAAATTTATAGGCACAAATGATTGTGCACCAATGTGGTAGAAGCATAAAGTCTGTAGAGAAAAAAAATGAGAGATCATGGGGAGTCGGGAGGTAGCCCAGCGGGGTAAGCACACATGCAGGAAGCATAAGAACCTGTGCAAGGATACCAGTTTGAGCCCCAGCTCCCCACCTACAGGGAAGTCGCTTCACAGAAGGTGAAGCAGGTCTGCAGGTGTCTATCTTTCTTTCCCCCTCTCTGACTTCGCCTCCTCTCTCCATTTCTCTCTGTTCTGTCCAAAAACAACGACATCAGTACCAATCACAATAATAACCACAACAATAAAACAAGGGCAACAAAAGAGAATAAATAAATAAATATTAATTAAAAAATAATAAGTTTTTTAAATGAGAGATCATGTAGAGAAGTGTTCGTATGGGTACACTTATGAAAGAAATCTGAAGTGCAGATATGAACTGCATGATCAATCCTAAGTGAAAACTGAACGGTTCAAATGTGAGATTTGCTTTACTGAGTTAACATCAGTTTGGGGAATTTGCCTAATTCTGTAGGTTGTTTATTAATGGTTTTCAGGGCTCTAATTCACACAGATTTTCCCCCTTTGAGGAAGTTTCAGTAATCTGCTAAAATATATAAGAAAATTCTACCATATCCCGTTTCTCTGTGCATGTAAACATAGTGTAAGTCATTGTTTTCTTCTTTCTGGATTTCTGTGGCAGCCTATCAGCTACTGTTTCTCCACCCCCCACATAACTCACCCCTCTTAATCACTAATACTACATTTTATGTTATTTATAAAAGGGAAACACTGGGTCTGCAGGGGTCTATCTTTCTCGCCCCTCTCTGTCTTTCCCTCCTCTCTCCATTTCTCTCTGTCCTATCCAACAATGACGACATCAATAACCATGGCAACAAAAGGGAATAAGTAAATAAATAAAAATTATTTTTTAAAAAAAGAAACACTGAAAAAATCATAGGTTAAGAGGGGTACAACTTGGGGCCAGGTGGTGGCACACCTGGTTAAGCCCACACATTACAGTGCACAAGGACCTAGGTTCAAGCCCTTGGTCTCCACCTGCAGGGGAAACAGGGCTATGTAGGTGTCTCTCCATTTCTCTCCCTCTCTGCCTTCCCCTACCCTCTCAATTTATCTCTGTCTCTATCCAATAATAATAAAAATAAAATAATAAAATAAAATAGAAGATTTAAAAAAGGGGATTCACTTCACAGGTGGTGAAGCAGGTCTGCAGGTGGCTTTCTCTCTCCCTCTCTGTCTTTCCCTCCTTTCTTCATTTCTCTCTGTCCTATCTAACAATGATGACATCAACAACAACAACAACAACAGCAATAGTAACTGCAACAACAATGAAAAACAACAAGGGCAACAAAAATAGAAAATAAATAAATATAAAGAGTATATTTAAAAAAAAGGGGTACAACTCAACACAATCCCAACCACCAGAACTCCATATCTCATCCTTTCCCTTGATAGCTTTCCTATTCTTTAACCCTCTGGGAGGATGGACCCAAGGTCATTGTGGGATGCAGAAGGTGGAAGGTCTGGCTTCAGAAATTGCTTGACAGCTGAACATGGCTTTGATAGTTCGATCCATACTCCCAGTCTTCCTCTCTCTTTCCCTAGTGGGGTGGGGTTCTGGGGAATCAGAGCTCCAGGACACAATGATGAGGTTGTCTGTCCAGGGAACTCTGGTTGGCATCATGGTAGGATCTGGATCCTGGTGGCTGAAAAGACAGTTAATAAGGCCATACAAACTGTTGACTAATCATGAACCTAAAGGCTGGGATACTGCAGTTGAAGATTTGGGGATTTCTGTTTTGTAGATAGCTAGTAGGCATATTTTAGTTATATTCCAAAGGAACTGTGTCTATACTAGTTTTTCTTTTTCTTTCTTTCTTTCTTTCTTTTTCTTTTTTTCTTTTTGTGCCCTGAGCCTGAAATCTGATATGCAAGTGGACCCAAGTTATTGTCTGGGGAGATGATGTCATGGCTGGAAAAAGGACCAGAATGCTGGATCAGGGAAGAAAGTAGCTTACAAATATGGGAATGGTGTATAAATATTGTTGACTGTAAACCCCATCGTTTTGATCTGATCTGGGGCCCATATTCAGCTTGGGAGCCTATGTAACCTCTGCATCCCTATAGATCTGAGCTCACATTCTATGGTCATGAGTAGGAACTTTCCAAGCTGCCCCAATATCAGGACCTATCTTCCTCAGGTGGAGCACAGAGTAGGTTGTCCAACCTCCTTTGAGGGATGGAACATTCTCTACCATTGTTGTTCCACATTGAGGGAAAGTTACTATGGGGTACCACAGAGGGGTCCATTGTGTTGTTCCTGACGGAGATGACCAGTGACAATGGAGAGAGGAATCTATTTGAGGTCTAGGCCCCTCATGTCTGTGTGGGAATCTCAGGACTCCCCAACTAGGGCCACATATCTTAGAGTGGCCTGATCATGATCCATGACTCATCGTTGAAGTATGCCAGTCTCTTGCCCTTATTCAGCTTTTGCAGTCCTTGCTTCCATAAGGTTAGCTTTGGAGTGAGTGAGGGAAGTGCAATAGGAAGTAGGTGAGGAGGGTATCTAAGTCTAATTAGACACTATTTCATATTGAACTTTATACTGACTCACGACCGACTATTGTGTACTTTTACATTCAGGTATATATTTTGCCCTAATTTATGGGTACATGTGAACATAATGCTCTATCTCATGGGACCTTTTCTATATCTAAGTTTAGGGACTTTGTTAGGAAGTGAGCCACCTGGAGTGGAATTAGAGAATCCTATGAAAGGAAAAGTCTCACACCAGCAGTGATGCTGAAGGGCTGACATTCCACACCTGAGGTTTCTGGACACAGTCTGAAGTGAAGCATGCTGAGGTGATACTCCTTGCATGATTAGGTTGGGATCAGCACATGCAATATCATTTGGTATGAATTGACAGAAGCATGCAGGGAAATGAGTCCCACCATAGAGGTTCCAGGACTGGGGGAAATACAGGATCTACAGAGGAAGCGGGAGATTCTAGCTGTCTTAGGGTTTAAGAAGGCAATAGATAGTTATTGCTATAATCACATTATTTGGCAATTGGTTTAACTTTGAAATATCCCTTTGTTAGGATTTGCTGTGTCATACACTAATACCTTAACCTCAACAACCAAGGTAATCCCCCTAAAGTAGAATCATATTATGTCATCCCCTGCTTAATATGATCTAATCATTTTCTATTGAAAAAAACTAAAACAGCAATGTCAGGATAGGTGAAAATGCAGTTTAAGTAGGTTCCCGGGAGCTGTGGTAGTGGTTTGACTTTCCGGTCTTAGGGCCAATAAATAAAGCTAAATTCCACACAAAGTGTAAGGACTGGAGAAAGGATCCCAGTCTGATCTCCCAGCTCCCCACCTGCAGGGGAGTTGCTTCACAAGAGGTGAAGCAGGTCTGCAGGTGTCTATCTTTCTCTCTCCCCCTCTCTTTTTCTGCAGGTGTCTATCTTTTCTCCCTCCTCTCTACATTTCTCTCTATCCTATCCAACAAAGACAACATCAATAACAACAACAATAATAACTACAATAACAAAACAACCAGGGCAACAAAATGGAATAAATAGTAAAAAAAAAAAAAAGCTAAATTTCACTAAGAAAAGGTGAAAGAGCA
Source organism: Erinaceus europaeus (assembly GCF_950295315.1). NCBI lineage: Eukaryota > Metazoa > Chordata > Mammalia > Eulipotyphla > Erinaceidae > Erinaceus > Erinaceus europaeus. The sequence goes on from NC_080162.1 coordinate 198,653,135, forward strand.
AAGGACCTAACAGCCACCTATACAGCGTGAGTTAGTTTCTCTCCTAAATCCCCCTCCAGCCATCAGCTTCCAGGTTTACACATGCCTAGAGACCAGATCCCGAGCAAGCATGGAAACGAAGAGCTATTTCCACAAAACACAGGCTTAAATAATTTCCAGTTCTTTAGTTCCACAAAACACAGGCTTAAATCATCTCCAGTTCTTTAGTTGTTACAGTCCATTTTTCCTGTGTTATGCGGATGCGAAATGACCTCTGCTAAGCAACCCCACATGGCCCTGCCGTCCTCTCAGTTTACTGGCTTAAACAATTAATAGTCATAACAGATCAAAGTATTTGCGATCATTTTCCTTTTAGGAATAGAAACATCCAAAACACTCACCATGCTTGAATTCACCCTACATAAACTAGAATGTCCTTTTTAAAATCAGTTCAGTTTCAAGGAGATTTTTGTTTATCCTGACATTTATAAAGCATCTCTGTATCATTTCTACCCACAAAAGGAAAAATATATATATTTTCTCTTTTACATGGGTCGTAGGTCAGCCTGATGGTGGTTACAACTAACAGAATTTATATACTTTTCCCATATTTGGGGGGGCTTCTTTCTACCCTGATCCAGCTTTCCAGTCCTATTTCCAACTCTGGCATCGTCTTCCCAGACAATAATTTTAGCCCACCTACATATTAGCTGTTGGGCTCATGTAAAAATTAGCAATGTCATGGGTCCCTTGGAATATACCTAAAACAGACTTCATAGCTTTTTCCAACATAGAAACCCTACATCCCACTTGCTATATTCTTACCTTTAGGTTCCTAATTATTAGACAATTTTTTCTGCTTTATATCATAATGCTTTTCAGCCACCAAGTTGCAGATGCTACCCTGATGCCAACTTGACTTCCCGTGGCAGATGGTCTCACCAATATGTCCTAGAACCTCACCTCCCTAGAGCCCTACCTGCTAGGGAAAGATAGAAACAGACTAGGGGTTTGGATCAGCCTGTCACACCCTTGTTCAGCAGGGAAACAATTACAGAAGCCTTCCACCTTCTGCACCCCATAAAGATTTTGTCAGTACTCCCAGAAGGATAAAGAATAGGGAAGCTTCCAGTGGAGGGGATGGGATACAAGAACTATAATGGTGGGAATTATATGGAATTATAACCCTCTTACCCCACAATTTTGTTCATAATTATTGAATTATTAATAAAAAATAAAAATCTTTTTCTTATACATAAACCCTGGTATAATTTTGAGACTTTGTCAGTATCTAACCAGATCTCCCATGCTTATTGTTGGGCTTACCATTTTTAGAAGATAAATTATATTTAGCAGAACTCTTATTTATCTAAACTGCACTATGTCCTCAGTAACAAAAAAATTATGACTTGGGAACACAAGAATCAACTGAAAGGGCTGATGGAAATACCTGCTCCATCACTGCTATCAACCCTTTCAATTGATTCTTGTGTTCCTATGTCTATTTGTTCATATTTACATGAAGCCTTTTAATCATTCTATTGGGGAGGGTGATGGTGAATTATACAGTTGTTAACACATGGGTATAACATCCTCATGACAGGTATCTGCAAAATCCTGTCACCAACAGCTTAGACCCTTTCTCTCCATCTGCACTGGGACCCCAAAGCCCTCTCCATCTCCTACAATCTTTTGTTCCCTGAAGGCCTCTGCTATGGTGCAGTATACTACACTAGGCCACATTTCGCATGGTTTGTTCACTTCCTCTTTTTTTTTGTAAATTTTTAATTTTTTATCATATTATTTATTGGATAGAGACAGCCAGAAATTGAGAGGGGGTAGGGAGAAAAAGTGAGGGAATTGATATTAAATTATAAAGACACCTTAATAAGTGATCTAAGTGTTAGCTTGATTTTTATTTTACACTAAGTGACCTTGAGTTTTTGTTTTTTTTATAATAAGTGCTTATTATCTTACTTTTAACACAGAAGATTTGAAGCTTAGATTGTTCAATGCCCTTTCATTGTTGTTATGCTGTGTTGGAGAATGAATGAACCCCAGGATTTTCACCTATGTGATATCACCATTTGATGGCCTCCACAGATTCTTTCTTTATTTTATTTATTTAGGGATATAGAGAGAGAGTTTAAAAGAAATAGAGATAGAGGAGAAGCACGACACCGCTTCCCCATTCATAGCACTCCCCATGCTTGTGTTCATGTTCTTTTTATGTGATTTGGGTCTCTAACCCAAAACCTGAGTCATGGTAAGGAGCAAGTTCTGCTGAATGATATACTTATAGTCCCAGACAATACAATATCTAGATGTGCACATCTTTAAAGAAAGAGATAGCAGGCCCCTGCCTATCAGTTCTCTTGTAAATATTCCTTAATAGAAATTAAGAGATCTTGAAATGAGTGTGATGAGGATGCTTTGGGATCACATCAGGAATTAACACATTAAGTTACACTTCTGGAATTAATAACGTGAAGTACCATTAATAACTTGAAGTGCTGCAGAACTGAATTACATCATTGACATCCCAATAATAACAACAAAAACAAAAGATAGAAAAATAAAGAAATAAATAAAAGAAAACCACATTTCATATTTTTTCTTTCTCCTCAGACAAATGTATATTCTTTTTTATTTTATTTTTTATTTAAGAAAGGAGACATTAACAAAACTGTAGGATAGGAGGGGTACAACTCCACACAATTCCCACCACCCAGTCTCCATATCCCATCCCCTCCACCGATAGCTTTCACATTCTCTGCCCCTCTGGGAGTATGGACCCATGGTCATTGTGGGTTGCAGAAGGTGAAGGTCTGGCTTCTGTAATTGCTTCCCCACTGAACTTGGGAATTGAATGGTCGATCCATACTCCCAGTCTGCCTCTCTCTTTCTCTAGTAGGGTGGGGCTCTAGGGAAGCGGAGCTCCAGGACACATTGGTGGGGTCCTCAGTCCATGGAAGTCTGGTCGGCATCAGGCTGGCATCTGGAACCTGGTAGCTGAAAAGAGAGTTAACATACAATGCCAAACAAATTGTTGAACAATGATGGACCTAAAGGCTGGAATAGTGCAGATGAGGTGTTGGGGGGGTACTCTCTGCAGACTTTTGTGTACTTCTGCTTTCAGGTATATAGTTTACTCTAGTTTATAGGCACGTGTGAACATATGCTTTATCTCAGGGGACCTGGTCTATATCTAGGTTTGGGGACTTTATTGGGGAGTGGACCACCTGGACTGGTATTAAAGAATACTATGAAAGGAAGGGTCTCACCCAAGTAATGAAGCTGAAGGGTTGTCGTTCCACACCTGAAGTCTCTGGACACAGTCTGAAGTGAAGCATGCTGGGGTGGCATTCATTGCGTTGATTAGGTTGCGATCAGTGGATGCAATATTATTTGATATGAATTGAGAGAAGCATGCAGGAAAGTGGGCCCGACCCTAAGGTTCCAAAACTGGGGGGAATATAGGCTCCATAGTGGAAATGTGAGTTCCTGCTGTCTTAGGGTTTAAGAAGACAATGGATAGTTATTTTTATCATCTCATTATTTGGTAATTGGGTTAACTTTGAAAAGACCCTTTGTTAGGGTTTGCTGTATAATACCCAGCATCTTGTATATAGTTGTGCTACCAGTTGCTTCTGTTCTCCCTGGTCTAGGCTTTTGAGAGAGTCAACCTATCAAAGACTCAGCCTATGTATTAAACAGACGCAGTCTGTGTTTTAAAAAGTTCTAGACATATGATCAATTTTCTCCTCTCATATTAATTGAATAGTGATTTACATGACTACACTTTAATAGGAGTGTACATAAACACCATTCCCACCACCAAAAGACTGTGTCCCATACAACCTACCTACCCCCACCAATCTCCCCCCACCCCCCACTGCCCCGGGAAGCCAAATGTCCACCCTCCCCCTCAACACAGGGTTTTTACTTTGTTACCCTACTCTCAATTTAATCAGATCATGTTTTAGTTTCCTTTTTTGTTCTTCTTTCTCAACTTCTGTTGATGAGTGGGATCATCCCATACTCATCTTTGTCTTTCTGACTTAGTTCACTTAACATAATTCCTTCTAGCTCCATCCAAGATGGGTCAGATAAGGTGGGTTCATTGTTCTTAATAGCTGCATGGTATTCCCATTGTGTATATATACCACAGCTTTTTCAGCCACTCATCTGTTGTTGGGCACCTGGGTTCCTTCCAGGTTTTAGCTATTATGTATTGTGCTGCTATGAACATAGGTGTACACATATCTTTTTGATTGGGCATTATGGCTGGAAATATTCTAGGCAGCACTCATCTCATAATTAGTCTTCACCAAATTTCAGAGTAGACTGACCCAGCCTCTCTATCAATAGTGGAACTGTTCTTACCACTACGAGTTCATAGTGAAAATAATGTCCTGTAGAGTCCCACAGAAGGACTTATGAGAGTCAGATATATTTTCATGCCATTAGTCTCCTTTCTCAAGACCCATACAGATTTTTTCTTACATTCAATGTCAAAACAAAGCATTCTAGAAGGTGAAAGCTTTCATAAATATATTTACCCATAAATATTACTGAACCACCATGATACTTTATAACCTTTTCTGGAGAGTATGAATGGCTCTGTGGTTACTGTGGAAATAATGTTCCATCAAACGCTGTGACCCCACTGATGATATAACATTTTTAAAATATATATTTTTATTAGGGACTTAATGATTTAGACATAACCTTTCTGAATTTAAGAAAAAAAAAAGATTAATTTAAGGAAAGAAGGAATAAAAGAAGAGAGAAAAGGACTCCAAATCATGCATCAAACCCTAATTCTTCTAAATATGTGAAGGGGAAACTGTTTTCACACATACGGACAAACATAGACATAGAATAGACATAGTCATAGACATAGAATAGACTAGACATAGACTAAACAGAGACTAGACATAGATATAGACATAGACAAAGACAAGAGATAGACATTGACATAGACATAGACATAGACCACAGACATAGACTAGATATAGACTAGACATAGAAAGAGACATAGACATAGACATAGACTAGACATAGACATACACATAGTCATAGGCATAGTCATAGTCATAGATATAGTCATAGACATAGACATAGACTAGACATAGACATAGACGTAGACATAGACTAGACATAGACAGACACATAGTCATAGGCATAGACATAGTCATAGATATAGTCATAGACATAGACTAGACATAGACATAGACTAGACATAGACATAGTCATAGACATAGACATAGTCATAGTGATAGACATAATCATAGGCATAGAAAGAGAATAGACATAGACCTCGACATAGAGTAGACACAGACATAGTCATAGGCATAAACATAGACATAATCATAGGCATAGACATAGACTAGACATAGACATAATCATAGGCATAGACATAGACTAGACATAGACATAATCATAGGCATATACAAAGACTAGACATAGACATAGTCATAGGCAAAGACAGAGACAGAGACATAGACATAGACTAGACATAGACATAGACATATGCATAGGCATATACAGAGAGTAGTCATAGACATAGACATAGACATAGACATAGACATAGACATAGACATAGACGAGTAGACATAGACATAGTCGTAGACATAGACATAGTCCTAGACCTAGACCTAGTCATAGACCTAGACCTAGTCAAAGACATAGATGTAGACGTAGACGTAGATGTAGACATAGGCGTAGGCGTAGGTGTAGACATAGTCATAGACATAGTCATAGACATAGTCATAGTCATAGACATAGACATAGACATAGACTAGACATAGACATAGTCAAAGACATAGTCATAGACATAGACTAGACATAGTCATAGACATAATCATAGTCATAGACAGAGACTAGACATAAATATAGACATAGACATAGACATAGTCATAGGAAGAAACATAGACATAGTCATAGAAATAGACATAGTCATAGACATAGACTTAATCATAGGCATAAACATAGACTAGACATAGACATATACATAGACATAGATATAGTCATAAACATAGTCATCGACTAGACATTGATATAGCCCTAGACCTAGACCTAGAGCTAGTCATAGACATCGACATAGACATGACATAACATAGACAGACATAGACATAGACATAGTCATAGACATAGACATAATCATAGGCATAGATAGACTAGACATAGACATAGACATAAACATAGACATAGACATAGGCATACACATAGACATAGTTCTAGACATAGGCATAGACATAGACATATAGACATAGACATAGACATAGACATAGACATAGACATAGACATAGACATAGACATAGACATAGACATAGACATAGTCCTAGACCTAGACCTAATCATAGACCTAGACCTAGACCTAGTCATAGACACAGACACAAACACAGACACAGACACAGACATAAACATGCCATAGACTTAGACATGGTCATAGTCATAGACATAAACATAGACTAGACATTGATATAGACATAGACATAGACATAGACATAGACATAGACATAGACATAGACATAGTCCTAGACCTAGACCTAGACCTAGACCTAGACTTAGTCGTAGACATAGTCATAGTCATAGACATAGAGTAGACATAGATATAGACATAGACATAGAAATAGTCATAGACATAGACATAGACATAGACATAGACATAGACATAGGCATAATCATAGACATAGACATAGTGCTAGACCTAGACCTAGACCTAGACCTAGACCTAGATCTAGACCTAGTCCTAGACATAGTCCTAGACCTAGACCTAGACCTATATATAGACCTCAACCTAGACCTCAACCTAGACCTAGACCTAGACCTAGACCTAGACCTAGACCTAGACCTAGACCTAGACCTAGACTAGACAAAGACATAGACATAGACATTAATGTGGCTTTCATCATTATTAAATCTTAAGTTCAGTTCTGGAACATGATAACAGAAGACACACTGTTGGTTGTATTGTTATGTGAATAACTAGGAAATGTTATGCATGTACAAACTACTGTATTTTCTGTTGAGTGTAAAACATAAATCTCCCAATGAAAAATAAATAATATCTTTTTTTTATTTAAGAAAGGATTAATTAACAAAACCATAAGGTAGGAGGGGTACAACTCCACACAATTCCCACCACCCAATCTCCATAACCCACCCCCTCCCCTGATAGCTTTCCCATTCTCTATCCCTCTGGGAGCATGGACCCAGGGTCATTGAGGGTTGCAGAAGGTAGAAAGTCTGGCTTCTGTAATTGCTTCCCCACTGAACACGGGCGTTGACTGGTTGGTCCATACTCCCAGTCTGCCTCTCTCTTTCCCTAGTAGGGTGTGTCTCTGGGGAAGCTGAGCTCCAGGACACATTGGTGAGGTCTTCAATCCAGAGAAGCCATGCCAGCATCCTGGTGGCATCTGGAACCCGAGTAATGAAGCTGAAGGGTTGTCATTCCACTCGTGATGTCTCTGGACACAGTCTGAGGTGAAGCATGTTGAGGTGGCAAACGTTGCGTTGGTTAGGTTGTGATCGGCAGATGCAATATTATTTGGTATGGATTGGGAGACGCATATGGGAAAGTGGGCCCTATCCAAGGGTTCCAGGACTGGGGGAAGTAGGGGCTCTGTAGTGGAGATGTGAGGTTCCTGCTGTCTTAGGGTTCAAAAAGACAATCGAAAGTTAATGTTATCATCACATTATTTGGTAATTGGGTTAACTTTGAAAAGTCCTTTTGTTATGGTTTGCTGTACAGTACCCAGTATCTTGTATATAGCTCTGCTATTGGTTGCTTCTGATCTACTTGGTCTAGGCTTTTGAGAGAGTCCGCATATCAAATACACAGCCTATATATTAAAAAGATTCAGTTTGTGTTTTGAAAAACTTTGAGACATACAATTGATTTCCCCCCTCTCATATTAATCAACTACTGATTTATATGTCTACATTTTTCTAGGAGTGTACATAAACACCATTCCCACCACCAAAAGACTGTGACCCATCCCTCCTACCCACTCCCACCCCCCACTGGCCCAGGAAGCTGCATGTCTACCCCTCACCACTGGGTTTTTACTTTGGTGCCCTACTTACAATTTGATCAGGTCCTGCTTTTAGTTTCCCTTTCATATCTTAAGTTCAATTGGTAATTAACAAAAAATGGCCAAGTGGGTTAAAAAAAATGGTTTACATCAATGAAGAGTTATAGTTAACAAATGCAGGTTTTTTGTTTGTTTATCTGGTTTTTTTTTTTTTTGGCCTCAATGGTTATCACTGGGGAATGATGCTGGCACTACAAATCCACTGCTCCTGATGATCATTGTTTTTTGGTTTCTGGATAGGACAGAGATAAATTAAGAGGGGTAAGGGGAAATAGAGAGTGAGAGAAACAGAGAGACTCCTGCAGACCTGCTTCACCGTTTGTGAACAGCCCCCACCCCTATAATTAAACTAGGTCTTCCTGTCCCACAAGTCGATATTTTGCAGTTACTCCACAGAACATATTGACCTTCTGTCTTCATTACGATCATACTATAGTGCATTTTTGAAATGATTTTTAAATAGGTAGTTAGATGTATTATTCACTTTTATCCATTAGATGACTCAGAGAAGCACGGTATCTCCTGCCTAACCCTGTCTAATATTGTTGAGGAATAATGACCTGCCCTTAGATTTTGATTTATTTTATCCTCTACAAACTTTGTTGACTTTTCCTTTCTATCTTTTAAATAAAAGAAACTACCTAAAATGTACTCTAGTTAATCCTTGGATTCTCACAAAGATTTAATAAACCTACACTTCTAATAGATTCTTCTCTCCATCATTACTGATCATATCCATTAGGAATGTCATCATAAGCCCTCTTGTGGGCCACTCCAGAAACTCGTTTTCCATATAAAGTAGCAAAGGTAGGGACTGTGTCCCTTTCCATAGAGATGCTGGGTCATCCTGCCCTTACACTGGAGGAACACCGATCCTAAAATGAGAATGTTCCCAACTGTAACCATGAACTGTGAGTTCAGATTGCCAGAGACTCAGGTTACACAGGCTCCTGTCATAAACATGAATAGATATGAACCCTAGAATAAATATCTAATTTTATTCATATATTTTTTCATGTTTGGAAAATATTTACTTCCCTCAACATCCTAGTCCTATTCTCAATTTTGACACCATCTCCCCAGACAATACTTTTGTCTACCTCCAGGATAGCTATCAAACTCAAGCAAAAAACTATGGAAGTCATGAGTTTCTAGGAACATACCTCAAATAGGCTTCCTAGTGTCTTTCCATCCCAAGATCCCGGTTTTATCTGCTCTTTTCCTACATTTTGGTTCCTATTCATTAATCAGTTTATCCTTTCAGCCACCACATTGCAGATGCTATCATGATTCCATCCTGACTTCCCTGGACAGATGTCACCTCACCAGTGTGTCCCAGAACTTTACCTCTCCAGGACCCTACCTAACTAGGGAAAGATATAAATAGGCTGGAAGTAATGATCAACCTGCCAATACCCATGTCCAGGGAAATTATGTTCCAAATAGGGAAGCTTCTAAAGGAGGGGATGGGACATGGGACTCTAATGGTAGAAACTATATGGAATAGTTCCCCTGCTATCTTATACTCTTGTACAACATTATCAAATCACTAATAAAAAGAAAACATTTTATAAAATTCAGAGCATAGTAAGTGAACCATAGTGCCTTAATCATAGTGACTAAGGGGTATTTTAGAAATTATATTCCAAAATTTTGCAGAGAAGGTTAGTTATAAAGGGTCTTCTCAACCAAGACAAAACCCTCTTTTTTATCTCTGTGGGAAGGGAAGTCTTTTGGGGACATTAACCACAAGATTGGCAAGCTATAAATCATTGTTATAAGGTTCAATAATAACTGTTTGAGTAAAAACATTAAAAGACAACAAATGAGTTAGAGAGTCTGACTAGGATGTATTATAAAAATTAAGTTCAGAGATTATGGTGAGTGACTTGTATTCTTGTCATGAAGAGTAATCCAACTGTATCAGTAGTGAATTGATCTATTAGTGAGCTTGTTTTATTTTGACTTGATTTTTTCCTCTTTTCTGTGGATGATTGATCCTGACTTTAGAGTTACTTTGGAGGAAAAATATAGTAACGAATTGAAGCAAGCAGAAGATTTTAGAACTGATTATGCATTCTATTTTCTATGTTCCTGTGACCACAGTAACAACATGTCTGCACTGTCAGGCTTGAGGAAGGTGAGAAGAGTAAAGGAGAATGGAATCATATAGGGCAAAATCATCAAAGTGGTCCATGGACTGTCCATTTGACACACTAGTGTACAGACATCAAATAATTCAAGTTACATTCAACTATCAAAACTGCTTTGCTTGGAGTTGGCAGGGGCCGGGGGTAGCTTAGAGGGTTAAGCGCACGTGGTGCGAAGCACAAGGACCAGTGTAAGGATCCTGGTTCAAGGCCCCAGCTCCCCACCTGCAGGGGAGTCACTTCACAGGTGGTGAAGCAGGTCTGCTGGTGTCTATCTTTCTCTCCCCCTCTCTGTCTTCCCCTCCTCTCTCCATTTCTCTCTGTCCTATCTAACAAAGATCACATAAATAACAACAACAACAATAACTACAACAACAATAAAAACAAGGGTAACAAAAAGGGAAAATGAATAAATAAATTAATTAAAAACTGCTTTGTTGACATTTAAATTTGTGATGTTTAAGTAGTATAGATGTGATGAAACATTAGCTGACTGATATGTAAATTGAGTTTTATCAAGAAGTCATGGCATACTTCTTTCTTTCTTTCTTTCTTTCTTTCTTTCTTTCTTTCTTTCTTTCTTTCTTTCTTTACTTTTCCCCTTCTTTTGCCTCCAGGCTTTCTGCTAGGGCTTGGTGCCTGCACTATGAATCCACTGCTCCTATGACCATTTTTTTCATTAAAAAAAAATAGGCTAGGTGAGGGGTAGATAGCATAAGGGTTATGCAAAGAGACCCTCATGCCTAAGGCTCCAAAGTCCCACATTCAGTCCCTTGCACCACCTTAAGCCAGAGCTGAGCAGTGCTCTGATAAATAAATAATAAAAATAATGTGTTAAAATAAATAAAATAAAAATAGGATAGAGAGGAATTAAGCTTGGAGGAGAAGATAGAGAGGCAGAGACACCTGCCAACCTGCTTAATTGTTTGTAGAGCAACCCCCATGCAGGTGGGGAGCCAGGAGCTCGAACACGGATCTTTATGTGGGTCCTTGCACTTTGTACTATGTGCACTTAACCAGGTGTACCAGCCACTAAGCTCCCATCACACTTTTCTGTGCAAAAATGGGTCATGACTTTGACAACCCAATAGCATTCAGAAGGTAGAATAGGTAAATACGGATGTTGGGGAGACAGTTGCTTTTATTTAACTGTAGAAATAGAAAATACAATCAATGACTGAAGGTGAGAATCAGAGATGACTCATCAAGCTCATAAGGAGGCAGCTTCTTGAGAGGAAAAATGGTAAATATTCACTAGAAGAATATGAAACAAAGTAAACTTGGGTGAATTCAGTAGGCCGACTGATTGGTACTAAGATCCCAGTTGGGATTAAAGATGTCAAGAATACAAGACAACGTGTGTGTGTGTGTGTGTGTGTGTGTGTGTGTGTGTGTGTGTGTGTGTGTGTGTGATTTAAATACTGAGCTGAATGAAAGGAGGCAGAGACTTCAGTTTTTTAGTCAAGTTTATTTTAGCTTTGTTTTTTGAGTAAAGAAGAGATGCTATCAGGAGTCAGCAAGCATTTTCTGTGAAAGGAGAAATAGTAAATATTTTAAAGCTTGTATGCCAGGAAGTCTCTGCTGTGACTACTGAACTTTGCCTTTGTAGCTAGAAAGCAAGAGAAACAAGGCTAGAACATAAGAAGATTCTGTGATTTGATAACACTTTACCCAAAAATCAGGTAGTTAGTACCTGCCCTCGGGAATTAAGGCATCTAAAAATGATTGATTATAATTATAGGTTATATAGTCCAACTATGGGCAAAGGGAAGTGAGGATATAAATAATAAGTACTCTTTTGCAGATAGTTCACAAATGAATTTCTAAAAGTTTTGTTATGTGAAATACCCAGTAATAACAATGTGCTTTCTTAGAGCATAATATTTTTTCATTAGTAGATTAGGAAAAGTCTAGTTTCCCCATACTCTTGTCCACACTTAGTATTTATAGATTCTCTCTCTCTCTCCCCTTTAATTTTGGAGCTATTAAGCATGTTTATAAATATTTTAAGATACTATTTTTCCTTGCATTTCACAATTGCCACCTAGTCACTAAGAGTCATCATTGGACAAGAAATAAGTGAGGGGGGTCGGGCTGTAGTGCAGCGGGTTAAGAGCAGGTGGCACAAAGCACAAGGACCGGCATAAGGATCCCGGTTCGAACCCCGGCTCCCCACCTGCAGGGGAGTCGCTTCACAGGCAGTGAAGCAGGTCTGCAGGTGTCTATCTTTCTCTCCCCCTCTCTGTCTTCCCCTCCTCTCTCCATTTCTCTCTGTCCTATCCAACAACGACAACAACAATAATAACTACAACAATAAAATAACAAGGGCAACAAAAGGGAATAAATAAAATAAATATTAAAAAAAAAGAAGTGAGGTGCCATGGTATTGGAGCTTAAGATATCTAAAAACAATGGGGTCTGCAGAAAATGAATTAAGCTTAATGTCCAACAAACAATAATTTAAGTAACCCAGCTCTCAGTGCCTGGTATTTTTTTTACTATAAACCTTGTCCTAAATCACTCCATACCTGAGTCAGCTTACATACTTACTTGTCTGTACAGAAAGTGCAAGGGCCTGCTTAAAGATCCCGGTTCGAGCACCCGGTTCCCCACCTGCAGGGGAGTCGCTTCACAGGCAGTGAAGCAGGTCTGCAGGTGTCTGTCTTTCTCTCCTTCTTTCACTGTCTTTCCCTCCTCTCTCTATTTCTCTCTGTCCTATCCAACAATAACAACGACGTCAATAACAACAACTACAAAAACAATAAAAAACGAGGGCAACAAAAGGGAAAATAAATAAATATAATAAAAAATTTGGGCAGGGGTAGATAGCATAATGGTTATGCAAACAGATTGTCAAGCCTGAGGCCTCAAAGTCCCAGGTTCAGTCCTCTGCACCACCATAAACCAGAGCTGATCAGTGCTCTGGTAAAAAAAATAAATAAATAAAAAGAAAGAAAGAATTGTCTCCTTTTTAACGGTTATGTACATTATTCTATTGCAAGAATATACTGTTTGCTTACCTAGTCATCTGTCCATGGACATCTGAGTTACTAATAATTTTTAGCTGATTTGAATAAGGTCACTGAAGATAAGGATACAGTTCATCATTATTTCAAATGGGAATAATCTCAGCGATTTTAGAAAAAGAGCTTGCTGGTTCAAATCAGGTGGCAGGACTTATATTTTGATCTAGGGCAACGAAATCCTAAAGCTATGTTTTTTTCTCTATTTGATTTAATCAGTATTTTTTACTGAAAGTTTACCATTTGGGTCCTTTGAGACTGCTAGAATGAAGAACTACATTAAACAGACAAAGCCCTGGCCTTCTTAACATGTACATCCTATTCAGGGAACCAGACAATCAACTGTTAAACAAGATTACAGATTATGTAAATTCTACGAGGAATTGCTAATAGTATTCGGCCAGACAAAAACTGGTAAGCAGGGACCTATGGTTGCATCTCAGGACTTTCAATCAGAGACTCAAAAAATGAGAAGTCAGGATTGAGAGACAGAAGGGGAAACAAGTATCAAGATAAAAAAGAAAAAAAAAAAAAAAACATTGCATTTCATCAGCCAGGATAGGAGTAGACTTGACTTCACCATAGACAACATAGACAAGATTAACTTGTGTCCGAACTATAATGAGCCAGGAGGATAGGAGTTTGATTTAAGGATGAAGTGATAAGAGTCCATACCCATGTTTGGGCCCCAAGGATTTAATGAATGAAGGAACGAACAAATGTTGAACTCTGGGTTTATCAAAACTGCACCAGTGCCCCATAACAGCACTAATCTTCTAAAGGGTCCTGAGATACAGAAATCTCCCTTTTCCATCCCCCACTGGTTTGTTTGTTTGCTTATTTTTCAACATAGTTCTGGCATCTCCAGCTATGGCTCCAGTGAGTCGGGAGTCTGGGCCTGAAAACACTATTCCTCCAGCTTCTCTAGTCAAGAGCCATAACAGCTTCAGGCATCATTCACTAGCTGTGTTCCAAATCTGCTATCAATAATTCAAGTTACCGGAGAAGCTGAGTGTCTGCTATTTTGTAAAAACACTGCTCGTTCTGCAGCTTACAGCACTTCAGCCCTCTGTGGTTGTGTTGAGGCAATCGCTCCCTTGTCAGGAGGGAAACAGACTAAAGGAGGATTGGCATTTTCTTCCCTGCAAGAAATAAGTAAAAATAAACACCCTCAATGGTATATGACATCAAATCATACTGTAACGTTATCCAAAGGTCAGAAGGTGGAGCCAAATGTCAAATGCCTGGGAGAATGATTGTTTTCCTGATGTGGATGTCTATAGTCTGCCCTGATATGTAATATGTGCCCAAAAGCTTGATTGCTGTAGAGAAGATCATGACCTTAGAAAAACCCTTTTTTGACATTATCTGCTATGTGTCTTCCCTTGTTCTCTTTTATAACAAAGGAAATAGAAACTAGATCTTACTTTCTTATGAAGCCCAAACTTCAGGTACCGCTTAACAGAGATGTTTCATCATTACCAGTGTCTGAATATATTTCATAAATTTGTACTGGGATAATAAAGTGAAGCCAAAGATGAGGGTTGTGGTAATAATCTGCTTGTAGAATACTTAAACAAAAGTACATATGCATGTTTTTAACTGGCATCCAATTGTCTTTACCTCAAAATCCATATAATGACAGCTTACTTCTTATAATTTACAATGTCAATGAATTCTGTAAGGTAAGGTATTGTTTATCATGCATTGAATATTTTTAAATGTTTCTTTTATATTGATCTTTATAAAATTCACATGGATCGACCTGTCAATGTCCATGTTCAGTGGGGAAGCAATTACAGAAGCCAGACCTTTCACTTTCTGCATCCCATAATGACCCTGGGTCCACTCTCCCAGAAGGAAAAAGAATAGGGAAGTGGGAGTCAGGCAGTAGCACAGTGGGTTAAGCGCATGTGGTGCGAAGCCCAAGGGTCTGCTTAAGGATCCCTGTTTGAGCTCCAAGGTCACCACCTACAGGGAAGTCACTTCACAGGCAGTGAAACAGGTCTTCAGGTGTCTATCTTTCTCTCCCCCCTCTGTCTTCCCCTCCTCTCTCCATTTCTTTCTGTCCTATCTAATAATGATGACATCAACAACAACAACAATAATAACTACAACAACAATAAAAAAACAAGGGCAATGAAATGGAATATAAATAAATAAATATAAAAAATAAAATAAAAAAGAATAGGGAAGCTATTGGGGAGGGGAGGAGACAAGGAGTTCTGGTGGTGGCAATTGTGTGGTGTACTCCTCTTATCTATGTTTTTGTCAGTGTTTCCTTTTTTAGAAATAAAAATTACATATGTATATATATATGTACATATATATATATATATATCCAAGAAACATTCTTAAATAATTCATAGAACATAATATATAAGACTATGCATTTAAATCTGAATTCAACATAACATTTCCATATATATCTTCCAAAGACTCATATTTTTTCCAATTTATATCACCATAACAGGAAATATTTCTATAGCCAGATGGGCTCTCTACCCTCAGAGTTTTCACTTACACACCCAAACTTGAACATCTAGACTCCTCAGATCATTCTATTTCTTTTTAATTTTATTTTTTATAATTTGTCTTTATTTCTCTATCCCTTTTTGTTGCCCTTGTTGTTTTATTGTTGTAGTTACTATTGTTGTTGTTATTGATGTCATAATTTTTGTATAGAACAGAGAGAAATGGAGAGAGGAGGGGAAGACAGAGCGGGGGGAGAGAAAGAGAGACACCTGCAGACCTGCCTCACCGCCTGTGAAGAGACTCCCCCTGAAGGTGGGGAGCCATCATTTTTTCATTCTTTCTTAATAATTCTATTGGCCAAGATAATTGTTTACAGTAAAGTTGTTGATATAAAGATAAAAATACTGATTTTCACAGCACTCATAACAACAATTTAGACCCTCTCCACTAACATACAACAGGACCCCAATGTTCTTTCTAACTTCTCCCACCTCCCTCATTATCTTTCTCATTCTCTATCCCTCTCAGTATGGTCTCTATATATAGTCATTGAATTCTGTGTTTTTTTTGGAACCAGTTCTAAGATGACATACCACTTCTGCATCAAGCAAATTTTTAGGTTTACTCATATTCAAAAGTAAGGAACATAGATATTACATATTTTTTAAAAAGATTGTCAAAGTAAAAATGAAGATGGTTTTAAATCACCATATGTAATTACTCATATACTTACTATCTCCTATGTCCACATAATAAATTCAGTAAAGTAGCAGGATATAAAGTCAAACAAGGACACTGAGGAAAGACAAATAAAAGACTCAATCCCATTTATAATCAAACCTAAAAAAGATAAAATACCTTGGGGTAAATCTCATGAAATAGGTGAGGAACATTTAAAACAAAAGCTATAAAATATTGTTAGAAGAAATAGATAATGGCGGAAAAGCTGCTAGTGGCTTGAGCTCCGACCACATCTCCTGGAAACGGCACAAACTGAGGAACAACAGAGCATAAAAAAAGAAACACATAAATCAAAAAATGGGTAGATCAAAAACAAATAAAACTGCTACTCCAATGAATGAAGACAATAGCCCAGAAGAAACTACAAATCAGCCAGAAGTAACCATAGATAAGAAAAATATGAAAGCAATAATAAACTTATTAATCACAGAAATGAAAACAACATTGGAGGAAAGGAATGGCAGTATTAGGGAAACAACAGTTTAGACCACCAAGAAAAATACTGATTATCTTAAGGCGATTAGAGAACTGAAAGCTGAAATAGCTGTAATGAAGAAGGAAGCTGAGGCAAGGGAAATCAGACTAATAGAAGCAGAAAACAGAATTAGTCAGACAGAGGATGAGTTAGAGAAAACGAAGAAAGAGGTGAAAGAGCTTAAAAAGAGATTGAGATACACTGAAAACAACAACAGAGACATATGGGATGATCTCAAAAGAAGTAACATTCATATAATTGGCCTGCCAGAGGAAGAAAGAGAGGAAGGGGAAGCAAACATTCTAGAGGGAATAATAGAAGAAAACTTCCCAGACCTGAATAACAGAAAGGACATCAAGATTCAAGAGGCCCAGAGAGTACCAAACAGAATCAACCCAGACCTGAAGACACCAAGACACATCATAGTCACAATGAGAAGAAGTAAGGATGAAGAAAGGATCCTAAAGGCTGCAAGAGAAAAACAAAAAGTCACATACAAGGGAAAACCCATAAGATTGTCTGCAGACTTCTCCACTCAAACTCTAAAAGCCAGAAGGGAATAGCAAGATATATATCGAGCCCTGAATGAAAAAGGGTTTTATTAACCAAGGATAATATATCCTGCTAGACTTTCATTCAAGCTAGATGGAGGGATCAAAACCTTCTTAGACAAACAACAGTGAAAGAAGGCAACCATCACCAAGCCAGCCCTGAAGGAGGTTCTAAAAGACCTCTTATAAACAAGAACATCACTATAATACTTGCAATATATCAGAGCAAACAAAAACTTTTTTTTTGAACAATGGCACTACAATACATTAAATCCATAATATCAATAAACGTCATTGGCTTAAAGTCACCCATCAAAAGGCACAGGGTGGGGGGATGGATCAGAAAACATAACCCAACCATATGCTGCTTGCAAGAATCCCATCTGTCACATCAAGATAAACACAGACTTAAAGTGAAAGGATGGAAAACTATCATGCAGGCTAACGGACCACAAAAAAGGGCAGGAACAGCCATTGTCATCTCAGACACGATAGATTTTAAATTTAAAAAAGTAATAAAAGATAGGCAAGGACATTACATAATGATTAGAGGATCAATCAGCCAAGAAGACTTAACAATTATTAACATCTATGCACCCAATGAGGGACCATCTAAATACATTAAGCACCTACTGAAAGAATTTCAAAAATATATCATTAGTAATACAATAATAGTGGGAGACTTCAATACCCCACTCTCACACTTAGACAGATCAACAAAGCAGAGAACCAATAAAGATACAAGAGAATTGAATGAATAGATTGACAGACTAGACCTCTTGGACATTTTCAGAGTCCTTCACCCCAAAAAACTGGAATACACCTTCTTTATAAATCCACATAACACATACTCAAGGATAGACCACATGTTAAGCCACAAAGACAGCATCAATAAATTCAAGAGCATTGAAATCATCCTAAGTATCTTCTCAGACCACAGTGGAGTAAAACTAACATTTAACAACAAACAGAAAATTATTAAAAGTCATAGAATTTGGAAACTAAACAACATACTCCTTAAGAACCACTGGGTCAGAGACTCACTCAAGCAGGAAATTCAAATGTTCTTGGAAACAAATGAAAATGAAGACACAGCTATCAAAAAATTTGGACACAGCTAAAGCAGTACTGAGAGGGAAACTTATAACCATACAATCACATATTAAACACCAAGAAGAAGCTCAAATGAACGACCTTACTGCACACCTCAAGGACTTAGAGGAAGAGGAACAAAGGAACCCTAAAGCATCCAGAAGGACAGAAACCACTAAAGTTAGAGCATAAATAAACAACATCGAAAATAAAAGAACCATACAAAAGATCAATGAAGCCAAATGTTGGTTCTTTGAAAGATTAAACAAAATTGACAAACCCCTAGCCAGACTCACCAAACAAAAAAGAGAGAAGACTCAAATTAATAGAACTGTAAAGGATGGAGGAGATATCACAACTGACACCACAGAAATCCAGAGAATCCTGTGAATCTTCTATAAAGAACTATACGCCACCAAGCTAGAGAATCTGGAAGAAATGGAACAATTCCTAGAAGCATATGCCCTTCCAAAACTGAGCCAAGAAGAACTACAAAATCTGAATGCATCAATCACAGACAAAGAAATTGAAACCGTTATTAAGAATCTCCCCAGCAACAAAAGTCCTGGACCAGATGGCTTCATAAACGAATTCTACAAAACTTTCAGGGTACAGTTAGTACCCATACTTCTTAAGATTTTCCATAAGATTGAAGAAACAGGAATACTCCCTTCCACCTTCTATGAAGCCAACATCACCCTGATACCAAAAGCTGATAGGGACACAACAAAAAAGGAAAACTACAGAGCAATATCTCTGATGCACATAGATGCCAAAATATTAAACAAGATCTTGGCCAACCGGATACAGCAACATATAAAAAAAGATTGTTCATCATGACCAAGTGGGATTCATCCCAGGAATGCAAGGCTGGTTCAACATCCATAAGTCAATCAATGTCATTCACCACATCAATAAAAGCAAAGCCAAAAACCACATGATTATCTCAATAGATGCAGAGAAAGCCTTTGACAAAATCCAACACCCATTCATGCTCAAAACTCTACAAAAAATGGGAATAGATGGGAAATTCCTCAAGATAGTGGATTCTGTATATAGCAAACCTACAGCCAACATCATACTCAATGGACAGAAGCTGAAAGCATTCCCCCTCAGATCGGGGACTAGACAGTGCTGTCCACTGTCACCGTTACTCTTCAACATAGTATTGGAAGTTCTTGCCATAGCAATCAGGCAAGAGAAAGAAATCAAAGGAATACAGAGTGGAAGGGAAGAAGTCAAGCTCTCACTATTTGCAGATGATATGATCATATATATATAGAGAAACCTAAAGAATCCAGCAGAAAATTACTGGAAGTTATTAGGCAATATAGCAAGGTATTAGGCTACAAAATCAATGTACAAAAATCAGTGGTATTTCTTTATGCAAACACTAAATCTGAAGAAGAAGACATCCAGAAATCACTCCCACTCACTGTTTCAGCAGAATCAATCAAATACCTAGGAATAAAGTTGACCAAAGAAGTGAAAGACTTGTATGCTGAAAACTATGAGTTGCTACTCAAGGAAATAGAAACTGATACCAAGAAATGGAAAGATATCCTATTCTCATGGATTGGAAGAATAAATATCATCAAAATGAATATTCTCCCCAGAGCCATATACAAATTTAATGCAGTAACCATCAAAGTTCCACCAAGCTTCTTTAAGAGAATAGAACAAACACTACAGTCATTTATCTGGAATCTGAAAACCCATAGAATTGCCAAAACCATCTTGAGGAAAAGAAACAGAAATGGAGGCATCACACTCCCAGACCTTAAACTATATTATAAAGCCATCATCATCAAAACAGCACGGTACTGGAACAAAAATAGGCACACAGACCAGTGGAACAGAATTGAAAGCCCAGAAATAAATCCCCACACCTATGGGCATCTAATCTTTGATAAAGGGGCCCAAAGGATTAAATGGAAAAAGGAGGCTCTCTTCAATAAATGGTGCTGGGGAAACTGGGTTGTAACATGCAGAAGAATGAAATTAAACCACTTTATCTCACCAGAAACAAAAATCAACTCCAAATGGATCAAAGACCTAGATGTCAGACCAGAAACAATCAAATACTTAGAGGAAAACATTGGTAAAACACTTTCCCACCTACACCTCAAGGACATGTTTGATGATTCAAACCCAATTGCAAGGAAGACTAAAGCAGAAACAAACCAATGGGATTACATCAAATTTAAAAGCTTCTGCACATCCAAAGAAACTGTTAAACAAAAGAGAGACCCCTCACAGAATGGGAGAAGATCTTCATATGCCATACATCAGACAAGAAACTAATCACCAAAATATATAAAGAGCCAGCAAACTTAGCACCAAAAAAGAAAATGACCCCATCCAAAAATGGGCAGAGGATATGAACAAAACATTCACTACAGAGGAGATCCAAAAGGCTAACAAACATATGACAAACTGCTCTAGGTCACTGATTGTTAGAGAAATGCAAATTAAGACAACACTAAGATACCACCTCACTCCTGTAAGAATGGCATACATCAAGAAGGACAGCAGCAACAAATGCTGGAGAGGATGTGGGGACAGAGGAACCCTTTTACATTGCTGGTGGGAATGTAAATTGGTACAGCCTCTATGGAGAGTAGTCTGGAAAAATCTCAGAAGGCTAGACATGGACCTTCCATATGATCCAGTAATTCCTCTCCTGGGGTTATACCCCAAGGACTCCATAACACCCAACCAAAAAGAGGTGTGTACTCCTATGTTCATAGCAGCACAATTCATAATATCTAAAACCTGGAAGCAACCCAGGTGCCCAACAACAGATGAGTGGCTGAGAAAGCTGTGGTATATATACACAACGGAATACTAATGGTTAAACCATTGGTTTGATCATTCTTTAAATCATATCAATGTGTCTTGGAACCCAGCATCCCCAGAGACCTACCCCACTAGGGAAATAGAGAGAGAGCCTGGTAATATGGATTGACCTGTCAACACCCATGTTCAGTGGAGAAGCAATTACAGAAGCCAGACCTTCCACTTTCTGCATCCTATCATGATGGGTCCATGCTTCCAGATGGATAAAGAATAGGAAAGCTATCAGGGGAGGGGATGGGATACAGAACTCTGGTGGTGGGAATTGTGGAGAATTTTACCCCTCTTATCCTATGGTCTTGTGAATATTTCCATTTTATAAATACAAAAAAAGTTATCACACTTTGTCAACCTTGTTTCTAGTGATACTTAGGTAGAATAATTGTTTGTTGTGGAAACTCCCCATACATTGAACAATGTTTGTGATAAGCTAGAACTCTACACATCTCAGGCCCATAAAAACCACTCTCCAGTTTTGCTCATCAAGCATGTCCCCATGAAGTGTCAAATGTAAGACCTTATAACTTGTGTAACTTTAAAGTTAAATAATATAACTGACTTTCCATTCTCTCACCAATAATTCCTGAAGGTGTTTTATCTACTAAAATCAGTGAATGAAACTAACCACCACATAGCATAATAACACCCTATCTTGAGGAAAGGTTGTGAGAATGGGAGGGGAGGGGGCAAATAGATCAGCTCTAAGTTGTTGTGGTATAGCAGGAAGAATAGAAGATCCAGTGGAGAGGCATATGGAGAAGCACAAGTGGTAGGGCAGTACTGTGGGCATTCCTCTGTTTCCCTCTCTCTCTGTGTCCTGCCCATTATGAGAAATAAATAAATAGACACTTGTAACAGTGGAATCATCATGAAAGCAACAATCTCCAGCAATATCCCTGATGACAAATGTTTATGGTTGAGTTTCAGTTCTCCTCACTTCTCCTATCAACACAGCATGATGGCAGCATTAACTGATCCAGTTACCATGAACAATAGAGTACCAAATTCAGTAATATGTTTAATGAAGGCCAATGATGAATTTCTCAATACATTTGAGCTCTGATCACAAGTCCTGCCAAGCACTGAACACAGAAAAGTTCTGAAAAGCTGGTAGCATTTTCTTGTCCTATGCTTCTTTCTGATGCTGCTAGTCTCTCACCCCTGTGCCTTGAGGATAATGTTATTGCAAACATTGACCTAATACAGATGCACACAAACCTCTTTCCATACACTGGAGCAATGTGAAGCAAAAAAAAACCCAAAAAGGCAAAGCAATTCTCTTTCATGCTTTGCAAGTTCCACTGGGATTTCCTTTGCAAACAAAGAAATTCTATTTCTATTCCAGGAAATAAAGATGTTGAAAATAAGAAAATTCCCCTTAAGATTCACTATTCTGTAGCTCAGCAGTTTTCCCTTTTTATTTTCTCATTTTCTCATGTATCATCTGACTTATATTCACTCTCCTGTGTTTTCTTCAAGAGTATGCTGAATACATTTAAGAAAAATCAGTCCATTCAAAACAAAGCATCCAAGTCTTGTAAATACTGTTCACTTAGTTCATTCATGCAACAGATAATGTGAACAGTAACTGTGTACTGGACATGTTCTAGGAACTCAACAAGAAAATGTTTTCCAAAGTGCCTATCCTCGTAGAGTTCTGTATTGGTGGGTTTGAAATACAAGCCAACAATTAGTTCTGTTTCAGCTACTACTTAATTTTTAATGTTATCTATATAATTCAAAGGGTCTGATTAACAGAGCTGATGGGAAATAATTACTTTCTAAGATACAAGAATTTTAGGAATGGCTTCTCTACACTGGGGGAAATTGAGTTTAAACTAAATAATATAAAAAAAATAAGCCAAGAGGAGTCAGGCAGTAGTGCAGTGGGTTAAGCGCAAATGGCTCAAAGCTCAAGGACCAGCATGAGGATCCTGGTTCGAGCCCTCTCGGCTCCCCACCTGCAGGGGAGTCCCTTCACAAGTGGTGAAGCAGATCTGCAAGTGTCTATCTTTCTCTCCCCCTCTCTTTCTTCCCCTCCTCTCTCCATTTCTCTTTGTCCTATCCAACAATGATGACATCAATAGCATTAACAATAATAACTACAAAAATGGCAACAAAATGGAATAAATAAATATTTAAAGAAAATAAAAAATAAATAAATATAAGTTTTTTAAATAAGCCAAGAGAAACTTTAGTAACGGTGGTCCAGGTGGAGAAAGAAATATATATAGAGAAAGAACAAGTGGGGAAAAAAAAAGACAATGTGAAAACTTGCTAGGGCTCTTTGAAGAATTGTACTCCATCAGGTTGAGCAAGAATGGGTGAGTGCCAATGTGGCTTTAAAGAAGTGGCAGAGGGTAGGTCCTAAACCACATCCAGGGTCATGGTAGAAATCATAATAAGAGATAATTTAATAGAATACAAAAAAGTACTGAAGGAACAGGTTTACATTTGAAATAATAATAAGACTGGTATGCAGATAACAAAATTAATACAGATAG
Organism: Erinaceus europaeus; assembly: GCF_950295315.1. Classification (NCBI taxonomy): domain Eukaryota; kingdom Metazoa; phylum Chordata; class Mammalia; order Eulipotyphla; family Erinaceidae; genus Erinaceus; species Erinaceus europaeus. The sequence goes on from NC_080162.1 coordinate 198,677,083, forward strand.
AACATGTTATATGTCCTAGTTATAGACAATACTCAAGCCAGATGTTAAAATAGTGTCCATTAGTTTGGGACAACTATGTATAGAAGCTCATTAAGACTACAAGTGTTTTGAAAGACAAGGAGAGGTAAAGGTAACTGCAGAAGGTAGTCCACAATGACAACAGTGAGCAATCAGTATAAGGTTAGTACAAATAAATCATTTCAATCCATTTTCATTCTATCAAGAATCAAAAAACCCAGTATGAGAAGAATTGTGACATCATTTTATAGAGGAGATGAATGAAAATCAGAAAGATTAAGTATTTTTTTTTTTGATGACAGCTATAAAGATGATGACACTCTGGGGTTTGGGCACAAGTCTATCTCAAAACTCATGCTCTCGAATCAACTGTGCTGTGCCCGGATTTAACCTCAGAGTTTAAATCCTCCCCCCATCTATTGAAATTAGGCATCTAACCTAGTATGAGACAAAAATTAATCCAGATTCAAATTCTAGTGCCACCAGTAGCCAGAGTTGAGCATAACTCTTGTAAAAATGAATCTTTGGGGAACCAGGTGGTGGTGCAGCATGTTATGCGCACATGGCACAAACAGCAAGGGCCGGTGTAAGGATACCAGTTCGAGGTCCTGGCTCCCCACCTGCAGGGGGTTCACTTCACAGGTCGTGAAGTAGGTTTGCGAGTGTCTGTCTCTATCGTACCCTCCTCTTTCCATTTCTCTCTGTCCTATCTGGCAACAATAACAACAATAGTAAGAACACCAACAATAATAACAACAACTATGATAAAAAAAAAAAAGGGCAAGGAGTCAGGCAGTAGATCAGCAGGTTAAGTGCAGGTGACACTAAGCTCATGGACCAGCGTAAGGATCTCGGTTTGAGCCCCCGGCTCCCCACTTGCAGGGGAGTAGCTTCACAGGCAGTGAAACAGGTCTGCAGGTGTCTATCTTTCTCTCCCCCTCTCTGTCTTCCCCTCCTCTCTCCATTTCTCTCTGTCCTATCCAACAATGATGACATCGAAAACAACAATAATAACTACAACAATAAAACAACAAGGTCAATAAAAGGGAATAAATAAATTAATTAAAACAAGGGCAACAAAAGGGGGAAATAATAAATAAATCTTTGGGAAGATTGCATAGTGGTTATGTAAATGTTTTTTGTTTTGGTTTGTTTTGTCTGAGACTCTGAAGTCCCATGTTTAAATCCCCAGCATCATCATCAGCCAGAACTAAGCAGTGCTCTTGTCTCAGTCTTTTTTTCTCTAAAAAGATAGATTATAGATGATTATGATAGGTGATAGATAGATAGATAGATAGGCAGATAGCTATAGATAGATAAATAGATGATCTACATTTAAAAAAATATAAAGCATAAAGTCAGCTATCAAGGTGACCACTAGTTCATGGGTGGTACATCAAAGCCAGTACTTTATCCAGGAGAAATGATTACATAAAGAAGTCATGGACTATATCCTCACTGGAATGTTACTCTATAAAAAACATGAAGTTGAGTCATTCAGGAGCAGATGGCTGAAAGAAATGGTTATGCTGTGTATCTCAGACTCTGTGAGAAAGCTGATGCTTATTTGGGGGCTCAGGGATATGGTTGGTATACAGTGATTTAAGCACACATATATATGAGTAGGAAGCTATATTCTTGAAATCTTATAAAATTCCAAACCAATATTCAATCACTAAAACTAAGTTGCTCTCAAGTTTAAGGATTACACAGTTCTGTCATAACTACTCAACTATGCTGCCTTAATAATAATAATAATAATAATAATAATAAACAGCTAAAGATAAAACATGAAAGTATGAGTGTTCCAGTGAGATGTTATCTAATGGACAGATGGTGGGCCACATTTAGACCATGTGCAATAGTTTGCAGGTGTCTGCTTTAGATGAAGAGAATTATTCATTGTTTTTTGAGAAAACCACAAAGCATTAATCAGATAATACTTTCTCCTGAGCATAAGTGCAAGTTTAACTGTGATGTCACTGTTTTATTATTTATTGCTTTATACTAAGGTAACTCCCACCCCACTAGGGAAAGAGAGAGGCAGACTGGGAATATGGACCGACCAGTCAACGCCCATGTTCAGCGGGGAAGCAATTACAGAGGCCAGACCTTCCACCTTCTGCAACCCACAATGACCCTGGGTCCATACTCCCAGAGGGATGGAGAATGGGAAAGCTATCAGGGGAGGGGGAGGGATATGGAGATTGGGTGGTGGGAATTGTGTGGAGTTGTACCCCTCCTACCCTATGGTTTTGTTAATTTATCCTTTCTAAAATAAAAAATAAATTTAAAAAAAAGTTCTTCTTGGGGAGTCAGGTGGTAGCGCAGTGGGTTAAGCGCATGTGGCACAAAGCGCAAGGACCAGCGGAAGGATCCAAGTTCGAGCCCCCAGCTCCCCACTTGCAGGGGAGTCGCTTCACAAGCAGTGAAGCAGGTCTGCAGGTGTCTATCTCCCCCCCGTCTTTCCCTCCCCTCTCCCTCTTTCCTATCCAACAACAATAACATCAATAATAGCTACAACAATAAAACAACAAGGGCAGCAAAAGGAAATAAATAAATAAATATTTTTTAAAGTTCTTCTTTAAACTACATTTTATTCGTGTGAAGTCCATTATGCGCCCTGGTGAGGGACACATCACTTCTGACTGGTGATTCAGAGATGCAAGTTCAATCTCCCGTAATAAGTGATTTCCAAGGTTAAACCAGAAAGAAAATAGTGCACAGGAATATCTGAGGTGTGGAGAACCGTTGCTGCTTCATAAAAGACATAAGTAAGCATTTTAGAGCCCAGGTAAGATTTTAATAATTGATGTGGGATAAAGCAATAGCTGAGAGAAGAGCTTGCAAATCTGCACAGAAACGGAAGTGTTGACTGGAGTATAGAAAACGCATAATGAATAGAGATTGCAACACTGCACACGAGGGTGTAAATTTAAATGCCACAGTGAAAGTAGCATTTAAATGGTAGACGATGAGTCAGCATCAAATAGTAGTGAGTTCTGGTTCAAGAGTCTGTGGATCTTATAAATACAAGGATCAGCAGTTAGCACAACCGCAAGCCTTCACCTTGCAGTTACTGAAATTAAAAAAAAAAAAAATGGGGAAAATGTTGCTCTGATGCTACAGAAAAGACTACTGACTTGATGGGAAGAAACATCAACTTGAAGCTTGACTCTTGGTTGACAACTTTGAGCAAACTAATTCTACTTTCTGGGTTTCAGAGTTTTAGTTTTTCAAAGGAAGGTTAGGAAAAGTTGAGGAGGAAATAGAAGCATTTTCTTCCAGTGCAATCATGCAGTGGCTGAATGAAAAACAAAACAAACACAGCTCTATTTAAAAACTCTAAAACCCAGAGGAAGTGCCTAATTACAAATGCAAGAAGATTCAAGAAAGGGCTGGAGGCTATAAATGAGAAGTTTCTCCAGGAGACCTGTGAGAGATTCAGTAGCCTTGGAGCAAGAATGAATGTGTTCCTTTAAGAACACCTGAGGGGACTTCCATTTCTGCTGAGGATAATGTTTTTTTTATTAATTCATTCAGTTTGCCTAAACTATTTTTTTCCTATTGTCCAGAATCCATCAGATTGTTCTGCCCCCTCACAAAAGTTGCTGATAGTCATTGATCGATTTCTTTGTTTATAGAAGCTTGCAGTGGCACAGCTTTAAAATAAAATTAAAATGGAAAAAAAATCCTAAAATAACCCTGAAGCAGTCAGGAAATTAATTGTCAGTTTCCAAAGCATCCTGGAGCCTGAGATTAAAAAGCATTACTACCCCCTCAAAGGATCACAATATATAGAGGCTTTCATTCACCACCAGAAAATTACTCTAGAGTCCCAAATCAAAGCTAAGCAAACCCTTTTCCTCATGGTCACTCTGAGAAATATTCACCACATCACTCAGTCTGAACACTGATAAGTGCCTGTAGGTGGTGCTTACACAAAACAGAGCACTTTGGAAGCCATTTTGATAAATGATCGTTTTCTTTCAACTATAGCTGGACACACATGTGGTATTGTCACTTCTAAGTGCATCTAAATTGCTTAGCACGATTAAGGCATCAATGCTAAGAATGTTTCCTCTGATTCTGAAATAGGGAACTGCTTAAAGCATAGAACATGTCCAGACACATAATAAAAGTGTGTAGATTTTTTTTCTTATTATATTCTTCTTGAACTTATTTCTCCTAGAAATCCTTTTTCTACCCACCATCACACATATGTTTCCACTGATTCATATCAGCCATGAGGGAAAACTTTGCTTCCATCCAATAATACCCACCATAGTATAAGTCAGCAAAAAATTTTAATCAGAGCCTATATCAAGAGTATTGATCCTTCTGACATTAATGAACAAGCATAATTTAGATGATGTCCTAAGAAAACCCACCAGAGATTCTGACAGTTGTTTTGAAGGTTACTGTAAAAATCCAAACCAAAAGAATGGGGATAAGAATAACAAAGACGAGGTACCAGCAAGCATATGTGAGATTAAAAAAAAAAAAAAAGCAAGGGAGTCGGGTGGTAGCACAGTGAGTAAAGCATGTGTGGCGCAAAGCGCAAGAACAGGTATAAGGATCCTAGTTCGAGCCCCCAGCACCCCACCTGCAGGGGGTGTCAGTTCACAAGCAGTGAAGCAGGTCTGCAAGTGTCTGTCTTTCTCTCCCCCTCTCTGTCTTTCCCTCCTCTCTCCATTTCTCTCTGTCCTATCTAACAACGAAGACATCAATAAAAACAATAATAATTACAAGTGCAACAAAAGAGAAAATAAATAAATATTAATAAAAATAAATAAATAAATAAATTTAAAAAAAGCAAATAGTCATATCCTAGTTATAGAAAGTGAAAGAAAAACTGGAAACATAAAAGGAGCTCCAAGGACTTGGGCTATGGGAAGGCTAAGAGAGTTGAGCAGAGTAAGAATACCCAAGGATTAGACAGGAGAAGGAAAATGAATGTTTTTTTTTAGTTTTTTAGTTTTGTATTAGTTATTTATTTATGCAATTTCTGAAGCTGATTCTAAATTTGAGATCCAGTTATAACAAATGAATGGATAAGTCACTGAGTATAGTCTTGTCATGAGTTCTCCACTGAATATTGCTCTGTTACTCTCTTTTGTATCTGAACATGAATCTTGATATCACAGGTTTATGATTTTATTTATTCATTTATTTATTTATTTATGAGAAACATAGGAGGAGAGAGAAAGAGCCAGACATCACTCTGGTACATGTGCTGCTGGGGATTGAACTCAGGACCTCATGCTTGAGAGAGTGATGCTTTATCCACCGTGCCACCTCCCGGACCAATTTCACAGTTTTATGACTCAATATATTATACATCTTCACTTATAAATCTACATACCTTTATTTTCTCATTTTTGTCTGATAGCAGTGCTGATGACCTTGAGGTAGTGGACATCTTTGTCTAGTTCCCAAATTTAGGAGGAACGTTTTCAGTTTTTCCCAATTGAGGATTATGTTAGCTGTGAGTTTGTCATGAATGGTCTTTGTTATGTTGAGGAACTGCTTTTCTATTCTCAATTTCTGGAGGATCTTTTTCGTAAAATGAAGCTGGATCTTGTCAAGTGCCATTAGCTTATATGACCATATGATTTTTATCTTTCTTTTACTAATACAGAGAGTTACATTGATTGACTAGTTGAACCATTCTTGTTTCTCAGGATTGAATCCTATAAAGTCTTGATGAATTTTTCTCTTGATATATTCTGGACTCAATTTGTCGAGATTTTGTTCAAGATCTTTGCATTAGTGTTCATCAGGGATATATGTCTATAGTTTTCATTTTTTGGTTGAGTCCTTTCCAACTTTGGGGATCAAATTGATGTTAGAATAGCAATGATAGGGAATGCCCCACTCTCCAAAGGGAGACTGGGTTAGCCTATCTGTCACTTGAGGAAGACTGATCCTGAAATGAGTGTAGCCTAGAATGTTCCTAGCTGTGACCATCATCTTTGAGTTTGGACTGACAGGGATGCAGAGATTACATAGGATCCTTTGCTAAATATGAATAGATATGAGGCCTAGATCGGATCAATGAGGTTTACAGTTGATAGTATTAATATACTTTCCTCATTTGAGGAGCTACTGTCTGTCCTGATCCAGTTCTAGTCCTCTTCTCAACTCTGACACCATATTTCCAAACCATACTTTTAGCCCACCTGCATGTCAGCTGTTGGGTTCAGGCATAAAGTAGCAAAGTCATAACCCCCTTGGTATATACCTAAAATAGACTCCCTAGCTTGTTCCAGCATGAAGACCCTAAATCTCATGTGTTATATTCTTCCCTTTTGGTTCCTGCTTACGGAACAATTTGTCTGCTTTATATCTTAATGCTTTTCAGCCACCAAATTGCAGATGCTACTCTGATGCCAATGTAACTTTCCTGGGAAGAGGACCTCACCAATGTGTCCTGGAACCCTACCCCCCCCTCCGCCCCCCAGAGCTCAACTCCACTTGGAAAAGATAGAAACAGGCCAGGGGTATGGATAGAACTTCCAATGCCCTTCTCCATCAGAGAAGCAATTAAAGAAGCCAGATCTCCCACTCTCTGTTCTCCAAAAAGATCTTTGATCCATATTCCCAGAGGGATAAAGAATAGGGAAGCTTCTAGTGGAGGGGATGGGATATGGAACTCTGGTGGTGGGAACTGTATGGAATTGTACCCCTCTTATCCCACAATATTGTCAATCATTATTAAATCACTAATAAAAAAAAAAGAATATGTTTGGAGATAATTTCCTCTCTTCAAATTTTTGACATAGTTTGAGAATTGTTGTGAGTTCTGTTTTGTAAGCCTTATAGAAATGGTTTGTCATCTCATCTGAACTAGGCTTTTATTTTTGGAAAGATTTGTTTTTAAGTTTTATCATTTTGGAGTGGAAGAGATAGCATAATGGTTAAGCAAAAAGACTTTCATGCCTGAGGCTTCAAAGTCTCAGGTTCTTTTTTTATATTTATTTATTTATTCCCTTTTGTTGTCCTTGTTTTTTTATTGTTGTAGTTATTATTGTTGTTATTGATGTCGGCATCCTTGGATAAGACAGAGAGAAATGGAGAGAGGAGGGGAAGAGAAAGATAGGCACCTACAGACCTCCTTCACCAACTGTGAAGTCATCCCCCTGCTGGTGGGGAGCCGGGGGCTTTGCGACATGTGCACTTTGTGCCATGTGCGCTTAAATCGCTGTGCTACTGCCTGACTCCCCGAAGTCTCAGGTTCTATCTCCTGCACTGGCATAAGCCAGTGTTCTGGGGTGGGGGAGAAAAAAAATTTATTTAAAAATTTTATCACCTTATGGAAGTGAATTGTTTATAGTGCAATTGTTGACACATGGATATAATTTCTCATTTCCCTGTAATGTCTGCAAAACACTCTCACCAGAGGTCTTTTTCAATCCAAAGCTCTATTCTCTTCAGCCGTTTCTATTTCTCTTTTTCAGAGTTCTTTGTCTTGGTGTAATACATCGCACACAGTCCAAAAAAAATTTTTTTAAATTTCTGTCCTATTTCTTTAGTTCTACGTACAATAAGATAATCAAGCTATCTGCTGACTCTTGGGTTAAGCATATCAGGTGATATGATTCTAGGAATGTGTCGACCTTATCTCGGTTGTCTAAATTGTCTGCACAGAGACGTTCATAATGTTCAAATATGATTCTTTGTGTCTCCTCATCTTCAGTTGTAATCGATTGCTTCTCATTCTTGATTGTTTTTTATTGTAGCTGTCTCATTTTTTCCTTTTGTGACTCTAGCCAGTAGTTCATCTATAATAGTTTTCCTTTCAAAGAACCAGTTATTGGTTTCCTTGACTTTTTTTTTTTTTTTCTGATCATCATTCTGGTTCTTATTTCACTAATGTCTGCTCTGATTTTGACTATTTCCTTCCTCCTGATAACCTTTGGGTCTCTTTGCTTCTCTTCTTCTAGTTGATTCATTTGTAATGCTTGATAGCAGACAGGACTTTTGCATTTAATATGAGCCTGTATTGCTATAAATGTGCTTCTTATAACAGCTTTTGCTGCATCCCACATGTTCTAATAGTAGATTTCTTCATCTTTGTTATTCTCCTATAATTTTTTAGTTTCCTTTTGATTTTTCCAGTAACACAGGTGTTATTGGGTGTATCTTATTTTATTTTTTTGTTGATGTATAACCTCACCACCTTAAAAAATGAAACAACTGGTGAAAATCCAAACTTCTGATTTCCCTTTGGAAGACTGTATGAAGTTTCCTTAAATAAAATGGAATTTCTTGTGGTATGGGCAGTAGCACACTGACTTAAGTGCACGTAGTACAAAGGGCAAGGCAGTGTTCAAGGATCTTAGTTCAAGTCCTGGGCTCCCCACCTGCATAGGAGTCACTTCACAAGTAGTGAAGCAAGTCTGCAGATGTATGTATGTATGTATGCATCTATCTATCTATCTATCTATCTATCTATCTATCTATCTATCTATCTATCTTCCTCTTCTCTCTCAATTTCTCTCTGTCCTATCCAAAAACAAAAACAAACAAACAAAAACTAATAATTTAATTTTTAAAAAATGGAATCACTTTATGACCCAGCAATACCACTCCTAGGCGTTTATCCAAAGGGAACCCAAATATTAATTCTAAGAAACCTATGCACTGGGATGTTATAGCTGCATTATTCACAATAGCCAAAGAGTGGAAGCAGTCTACATGTCCATCCACAGATGGTTAAAGAAGTTATGGAATTTATACTCCAAGAAATACTACTCTGCAATCGAAAAAGTGATATTGTATCCTTTAGGACAAACTGTATGGAACTGAAGGTGAGTATGCTTTGCGAAATAAATAAAGAGTTTACAGCTACCAGATGATTACACTTATTTCACTTATGTGTGGGTATAGAGAAATGAAATACACAAAAATACACAAACTTGCAAAAAAAAAAGAAAAAGAAACTGTCAAAGACTTTGTCTTTGAACATGGTGGTTATCTGTAATCTTTGGGAGGTAGGAGGGTAGAAATACAGATCTTTGATGGTGGGTGTGAAGTGCAATCTTACAATATTGTAGCCCAGTATTATTCATAAATAAAAATGAAAAAATAATTAATGTATGATTTAAAAACAGTTAAACAAAATCATACTGCTAAGCTATAATAATAAAAACTGGTACTAACATAACAAATACATAGACCAGTAGGTGGAGTTGAGAGCACATATATAATATAATTCATATTTAATAACTAAAATCTTGTAAGAGAAACATAATAATTTTTGTAGTCTTTTAAATTAATGTTTTTAGAAAATTCATGTACAAAAAATAGGAAAAGGGAAGAAACTAAACCATTTATTTTACTCCATTTACAAAAGCAAAACAAACAAACAAAACAACTCAATATTGTTTAAAGACTTAAATATAAGACCTGAAAATGTAAAGCTAGAAAAAAAAAACAGGATAAAAAATCCTGCATACTAGTTTTGGTAAAGCTTTTTGGATAGAATTTTTAGATACCAAAAGCATAATCAGTAAAAGCGAAAACAATAAGCAAGCCTACTTCACCCCAAAAAGTTCCAACACACCCACGAAGTAACAGTCAAGAAAATGAAAAGGAAACATAAAGAATGAAAGTAAATATTCACAAACTACATAATCAGAAAGAAATTAATATAAAATTATAATAAAGTTATATAAATTAATGTCAGATAATAATAATAAATGCTAGTAACAGCAATCTTATTTTAGAAAAGGCAGCTTACCTAACTAGACATTTCTCCAAAGTAAGTGAATGGCCAAAAGGTACATGAAAAGATAATAAAAGTCATAAATCACCAAGGATATGCAGATATCTCAATGAGATATCATCTAATATCTATTAGAATGGCTGTCATCAGAAATTTAAATGGCGAGAAGGTTGTGTTAGAGAATATATGGACAAAAGGAAGCCTACAGCCTGCACTTTAAGAAGAATATAAGTTGGTTCAGTCCCTATGGCAAACCTCAAAACTTATTATTAAACAACCTTAACAATCTGGTTTTGCTATGTATTATTGCACTTAAAATCACAGTTTCTGAGAATCTACCAGCAAACTTATGTGAGGACTTGTGTGTAGATTCATGTGTGTATGTCTGATTGAGCCATACAAATAAGAAGCTAATCCTTCCAGTTGGGACAACATGATAGGCCCTGTTAACATGATGGAAATACCCACTTAATCTGCAACTTTCTACCAGTTGCTTAAATTATCTGCCTGTGTTACATGTCCCTTATCTTTGAAATGGTGAGAAAATCACTTCTTCCTATTACTGTTATGGCCGTTTAAACATACACTCTCTCCCAATTACCTCCAAATACTACATAGTTCTCCAAATTTCCACTCAGTTCATGCCTGTAGGAACTGTGAGGCTGAGGGCTGAGCATGGTGCGGAAAAAAAAAAATAATAAAGGGTACCTGGCGGTACAGTCACCCTATCAGACTCCCCCACCCGGGGTCAAGCAGGGGGGGCCTTGGCCTCCAGGATTTTGTCCCCCTGTCAGACTCCCCCACCCCACAAGGGCCCCACATTCTCTAACTCAATAGTTCAGTTCCTTGTTGCCAAACCAGTTGGTCCATTTACTCTTACTAGAAGCCCCCTCACCACTTCCCTGGCTCCCATTCCTTTTGACCATATATGGCCTCATCCCCCCCTGCCCACACAAAGACCCCCCCATGTGTCTGATGATAATCTCACCTGTAGGGAATAGTGAGGATATGGTAGAGCTTGGCAGGACCCCCATTGAAAAGTGAGGGCCTGAGGGGCACGATCAATCCTATCAGTCTCTCTCTACTAAGAGGTCGAGCAAGGAAGGACAGGACCTCCAGGATCTCCCCCAACTATCAGCCTCCCTGCCTCACAATAGCCCACTCTCTTATTATCTACATAATCATTGTTTTGCCTGAAAGTCCCCTCTCTACTTCCCCACCCATTCTGTTCCTTTGATCATATCTGATCTTTCTTCTCTCCGCCCTCAGAACCCTCCTCTGGCTGCTGGTTGCTGATAACCTTGCTTTCTCCTTCCTTTAACTGATTAAACCTCTTGCTCAAGAATTACTGGAAAAGTCCTCACCCTCCCCCAGACCCTTTGACTCCCTACCATATATGGTATACACATGCCACTTCCTCCTGCAACCCCTTATAAATACTGCTTTGCTGTTCAATAAATAGATTTTGTGCAGGACACATTTCCCCGGTGATCCCTGGTACTTCTCTTGCTACTTACAAGGGGAAAGACCCAGCTACTCACTCCTACTGCCCCAGGACATTCCTTCTACCCCTGTACCCCCCATCTGGTGTGCAACAGAGCAGACAAGCTTTATAGTTTTTGTCCAGGAAGAGGCCTCCCCACCGAAGAGTCTGACATTCACCTCCTCATTCCCAAACCAGCCAGACCACCCACTTAATGATTGCTGCAAGAACCCCCAGCCTTTCTCAATTTCCTGGTGCGGGTGCTTTAACCATATAAGGCAAAAAAAACTGCTTCCTTTGCATCCCCCTACCACCCTTTAATACTCTGTTCTACTTGTCAATAAACAGGTTACCCACTGCCATAGCCCCCCTGGGGTGATATTTGGTCTCATCTCTTGCCGCAGGTAGCAAAGGTACTCCAGTGTGCCCACCCCTACTGCCTCAGGACAAGTTCTTATCTGCACTGGTCTCTGGTGGCCAACCGGACGGTCACACAGAGAAAGTTGAACCTGAGATAGGTCCCCCACGAGAACCCAGCACATGCCTGTATGATGTTAAAGAAGGATGTATCCCCAAAATTAACATATTATAGGAGAGAGACAATATTTACTGAAGAGATAATCCAGCAGTAACCAAAAAAACTTGTCTGCAAGAAATTTCTGGCAATGGATGATGCCAGACCAAAGTGATACTCTGTTCTTTCTCACTCTCTCTGAATTTTAAAAATTAACATTTGATGAATTTGTGATGGTTAGGGTAATTAGAATTTGTGAGCATTCACATAGTTTGTGTGTATTAGGGTTTGACTAGATCTCAAGATACATAATATTAATTCCAATTTAATATTAATAAATGTAACAGCAGATGTAATTGACTATCACATTTAAACTCAGTCATATAGCTTAATTAACTTTGAGCAATCAATTAGATTTACTCAAAGTTAAAAATACAATGAGAAAGCTACATAGGGGGAAGATACTTATTTCTGCCCTTGCCTAAATGTGATCCTTGTAAATATAGCTTCTTTTTTTTTAATTTTTAACCTTTATTTATTTTGAATACGGACAGAAATTGTGAGGAAAGGGGGAAATAGAGTGGGAGAGAGACAGAGAGACACCTGCAGACCTGCTTGATCACTCGTGAAGCTTTCCCCTTGCAGGAGGGGACCAGGGGCTTGAACCCAGATCCCTGTGCACTGTAATGTGTGCACTCAACCAGGTGTGCCACCGCCCGGCCACATAAATATAGCTTCTTATGTAATTTTCCAAAATCCCCTTATTATAAAAATGCAATTAGAGATACCGCAGCACCACCCCCAGCAGCTGTGAATATTGCCCTCTGCATGGTAAAACGTTTATTGTGGTGAGTTATTTTCGGATCCCTTGAAAATGTTTTATGATCTTTATTATAACAACTTGAAATTCAGTTACACAATAGTATTCTGATTAATTAAATGAATGCATCATTACAGGTATTTATGTGCATTATCATCTTGTATTACTACAGACAACACTGTAATAATTAGTTACATACATAAATCATATGACATGTAAGTAATAACACTATACATATGTTCCCAGGAGTAAAATTGATGGGAAAAAAGGAAATTATTTATAATTTTGATAAACATCGTCCTTCCTGTGGACTCTACATTTCAATAAGCATTATATTAAAAGGTCTATTTCCCCAGTTTCACCAAATATTACATTAACAAGTTATATGATATTTTACAATAAGCAAAATAAATAACCTTCTATCTTTTACATGTCTATTTGTTGAACAGAGAGATTAGAGCATCACACAACAAGGTCAAGCCCTCTATCATGCAAATTTATCATTTTTTAGATAATGAATATATCTCTGTCTCAAGCCTAAAGAAAATCCCTTATACATTCTTCATTTCCAGGAAACCCCATCTTAGAGATTTCTGCACAGAACAAAAAAAACGTTTTCAGTGATAAAACTCAATACATTAACTATCAAATAACTCATATTTTTATATTTCATAAGTTTATTAGAGTATGCAAACTTTATTTATGAAGATTATGGTAGCAGGAATTCCTAAAGCTACTCCCCGTGAAGAAAGAGAGGATTTCATAAGATTTTCCTATAATATGCAGTTATATTCATTTGACAATAGCAATGTTACAATGTTAGTCAGGAGATATATATGAAGTAAATATTATAGTCCATTAAAAATACTAATAATGCTCAAATTCTTGTATTTGGAAGAAAATCTAGATTTTAATAAGATGAGATACTAAAATTTCTTAACCAAGATGGTAATTCCAGCATGCAATATAATTCTCATTTAAACAATGACTTATTTAATAATATGCTATAGTTCTCAATCATTTGGCTATCTTGGTTTTGAGTAAGCTGGAACAAACTGAAGGGTCTGAGGTTTTATCAGGGATATTTCTGGGATTACCTTTCTATACTTGCTCTCCCTTCTCATTTTAATGAGTCATTAATTGAGGAATGGGATGCATTGGCTCGACCTTCCCGTGGTGCATCTCATGAGTACCCATTTGTTGGGGAAACTGACGATCCTTCCTAACCGACTGAATCCACATGGATCCCAGTCACTTTCAAAGCCAGCAACAAGCAGCTCCTGACAGCTTTCAAGCTGTTGGTCCTGCTCTTCGAGTCCTCCAACTTAATGTTGAGGGGCTGTCCTTTGCCAAACGCGTTCTTCTAATGGAGGAGTCCCTTTTGCCTTGAGTCCCTTAAGTATCCTAACCCAACAATATTTTTTATAATAACCATTCTCTACCATAAAGGTAGTTGTTAGGCACCACTGCTGTTGTTAGGCACCACTGCTGGTCTGACTATTAGCCATTAACCATGACAAACTTTTGGTTCCTGACCACTTTTCACCTCATCAAAGCCTGACTCTGAGTGAATGTTTGGGGGAAAAAAATCAGGCTTCATCTGATTTAAATACCATGACATTTACAACCCCACCGACTCCAAGCTATCATCTTTTTATTATTATTTTGTTTATAATTGAGAGAGAAAGAATCAACAAAGAGTTAGCACTGTGCCAGAACTGTCACTAGCTAGTTATGTGGTGCATCCATGTAGTTCTGGGGTTTGAGCTCAGACCCCCAGTGTGTAGCAAGGTGCATGTCCTTTCCAGGTGTGATATCTAACCTGTAATTCATTATTTTCTGTGATTTTGGGAAATGCCAGGGACAAGGAAGGAGAGAGAGAGAGCTAGAGATACAGAGACACAAACAGAGCAACAGACCACACACAGTTAAAACAGGGCTCAAATCTGGGTCACACACATGGTAAGGCAGCTTACTATCCTAGTGAGCTATTCTGCCAGGCCTATGATCTAATTATTTTTTATTAGTTATTTACAAAATTACAAAATGCCAGGAGGACAATTCCCTACCACTGCCACCACTAGAATTCTGTGTCACATTCCCTGCATTGGCAACAGCATGGTTCTCCTAAGGTCTGACAAATATATACAATTTTTATATGGTCCTGTCTTCTCTTCCTTTTTAAGTCATATCTACACCTATTAGTACTTTTAAATGCTTTTAATTTTTTCCTCTTCTCTCTCCAGTCCCTGATAGAATTAGATGAGAGCCCTTTAATTATATTCCTTTTACATTTCTCCCCCTAGGGAATATGGGTCAAAATTCTTTTTGGGGGTGCAGAAGGTGGAAGTTCTGGCTTCTGTAACGACTTCTCTACAGAACATGGATGTTTGGCAGATTGACCCATACTCCTGGCCTGTTTCTGTATTTCCCTAGTGGGCTATGACTCTGGAGAGGCAAGGTTCTGAGATAAATCGGTGAGGTTGTCTGCCCATGGAGTTCATGATGAAATCATGATAGCACTGGCAACTTGGTGTCTGAAAGGCAGTAAGTTATGAGTCAGGGCAAAATATTTGATAAATAGGAATTAGAAAGTAAGAATAGAGCAGGTACAAATAGGGATTTTAAGGTGGTGAATAACTAGGTTGTCTATTTTAGGTGTGTTCCTATGTTGCCCATGACTTCAGTGATTTTTACCAGAGCAACATCAACTAGGCTAAAAATATTGTCTGAAAAGATGCTATTAGAGTTGAGGATAGCAGTAGAAAGCTGGATTAAGATAGAGTATAGCTCCCAAACTTAAAGAAAATATAAAAATACAATTAATTATTAACCTCTTCAATCTGACATAGGATCTAAGTATTTTCATATTAGCACAGAAGCCTGTGTAACCTGTAAGTCCTTGTCAGTCTGACCCCCCCACTCCATGATCACAGCTTTCTAGGCTGCACTCATTTTAGGCCCAGTCTTACTCGAGTGGCAGAGTAGGATGATCCAGCCTTCTTTCAGAAAGTGGGGCAGTTCCTACCACTGCTACCTTATAGTGAGGGCTAGGTCCTGGATTGTAATTTTAATTTTAATTTACTTCGTTTCTTTGACTAGTCTCCCTTAGGCACTTGACTTTAAGTATAGACATAAGATCACCTGTCTCTGTGTTCTGCCCATCAAGCAGGTATTCTGAGGCACATTCACTCACTGACTTTTTTAAATCTGCTTATTATCTTTAAGTAGTTTCTTAATCTATGGTTCTGATCAACCTCATGATGGCTCCACTTCACTTATGCTCCAGGACATCTGACAACCCCTTCAGGATCTCTGATAGATTCCTGAGCTCTCTCTGGTTCCACTTGCTTCTCATTTTGTTCACCCACACTGGTCCAATTACTTCTCAGAAGACTCTCTAATTTCTCTGATGGATTTCAGCACTCACGTCTTCCTTTCTCAGATGTGGTCACTTCACTCTGAGGCATTTCAAATATATTTATTTATGTTACAACATCTCCAGTATCTCCATTCTACTCCCTGAACTTAGCCTACATAAGCGATTTTTTCCAAAAGGGAGAATTCCTTCACATCAGTGGAGTGTTGGCTGATGTATGTCCATTTGCATATATAGGATTATAACACTGAATATTTCTTCCACACAATTTCATTTGCTAGTAAGTAATCATATAAAAGTGAAGCAAACAATTTTATGATTTGGAACTTGATTAATCCTTGCCTCTGTGGGTGTTAGGGCACTATGTACCTGATATTAAGGTTAGAATATCTGTATCTGGAGCTAATTTAATTTTGATGTCTCATTTTTCTCTACTTTTTTTCCCCTCAGTGAGTGCCAACAAATTGGAAGTTAATTCTACTTCTAAAATTACCTGACATATGCAACAAATTTGTTTGCTAGAAGTAGATTGGAGGTCATCTCGTTATATAGTATGCTTTGGGCTGATTGGACTAACATCATGTTATGCTATCATTATTTTTAAAAATCTAATTGGCTGTAAGGTTTCATGCAATCAATTCCTCCATTTTTTTTCAAGCAGGAGATTTTAAATTGCTCATATCTGTAGCTAACAAAAAGTGTTTCCCTTTGTTCTGTATACTTTAGTACCTAATAAAGATCAAGGTCTTCAGACATGATGAAAAAAAAAAAAAGACAAAACAGAGGTGGAAATTATAAATGGAAGAGTATAAGTAATAATTATGTATGTTGACTCTTGCATTACACTGAATCTTATTTATATCTCACTATAGGATCTGAAGTTTTCTGAAAGTTAAAGAACTTGAGTTAAAGAACTTGAGACATAAAATTGGTGATACATGGTATACTGCACCAAAGTGAAGGATTCAGAGGTGGGGAGGGATGTTCAGGTCCTGGAGCATGCTGGGAGAGGAGGGCTAGATGGGGGCTTAAGAGTCTTGTGTGGAAAACTAAGAAATATTACATATATGTCAATGACTGTATTTTACTGCCAACTGTAAACCATTGGCACCCTCCCCCAGTAAAGTGGGAAAAAAAGACAAGAAACAGGCTATTGGTGAGGGGGAGTATGGAAAAAATATTTTAAAGAATTTATTTATTCATTCATTAGAAAGACAGGAGGAGTCTCCTCTCCTCTCCCGGATCAACTAGGAATACCAAAGGAGACCACCCGGACCGAAACAAGACAGGACTAGAATGACCACAGAAACCCAGTAAATCACCTGTGAGTACAAACACGTGTGGCTGGTGACAGAGAGGAGAGAGGGGCCTAAGGAGAGATTAGTGACTGCTAACATTCAGCAGTTTATCAGTGGAGACACCACCTCCAATCTGCTCCACCAACAAGGGGACAGCTGAAGGGAGGAAAGGACTCCCCAGAGACTCACCAAGTGCAACTCTGAGTCTCCATTGCTACTACCCTCAGAATCTGGAGCAGCAACAGGGAGAGACACCAGGGGACAGAGATCTAACCGGGAAACTCAGGAGAAGACCTATACCTCGGTGGCATAGCTGAGGGGCTGTGAAAGTCTCTTTGCATAACCACTGGATTATCTCTGCCACACCCTGCTTTATCTCTTGGTCAGGAGTCAGTGATTAAGCTAAGAAGCCTATTGATAGTTTAAAAGCCCTCAGGCTCCCATAGCTTACAGGGAAAAAAAAAAAAGGCCTTTTACACCACTGAGCTCCAACTCAGGGACTGTAAAAACTGTTAACATATATAAAATGGTTAAAACAACAAGAAAAAATACTGGAGACTCGAACCAGGATAAGAGTCCAGCTAAAAGTCCTCCAGAGGGTGAAGCACAAAACAACGAGTTCAATATCCAAACATTAGCTAAGGAAATAATAACAGGAGTGAGTAAAGAATTTGAAAAAAATTGTAATCAGAAATGCAGGAACAACAAATGAGAATATGGAAGAAAATTCTAATTATCTCATGGTTATTAGAGAGCTGAAAGCTGAAATCGCTGAGCTAAGAAGGCAACTAGCTGAACAAGCTAAAACAGTATCAGAGCAGGACAACAAAATAGATGAACTCCAGAAAGCAGTAGAGGGCAGAGAGAATAGAATCAATGAGGCTGAAGACAGAATTAGCAAGATTGAGGATGAATTAGAGACAACAAAAAAAGAAGTAAGAGATCTAAAAAAGAGATTAAGAGATGCTGAAAACAACAACAGAGTCCTATGGGATGACTTCAAAAGAAACAATATACGCATTATTGGTTTACCAGAGGAAGAAAGAGAAGGGGAGGAAAAAAGCATTCTCCAGGCCATAATAGATGAAAATTTCTCTAGTCTAGACAACACCAAAGACATAAAGATTCAAGAAGCCCAGAGGGTCCCAAACAGAATTAACCCAGACCTAAAGACACCAAGGCATGTCATACTTAGATTGGAAAGAAATAAGGATAAAGAAAGGATCCTCAAGGCTGCAACAGAAAAACAAAGAGTCACCTACAAAGGAAAACCCATAAGATTAGCAGCAGACTTCTCCATACAAACACTACAGGCCAGAAGGGAATGGCAAGATATCTATCGAGTGCTCAATGAAAAAGGCTTTCAGCCAAGAATACAATATCCTGCTAGATTGTCATTCAGACTAGATGGAAGCATCAAAACCTTCTCAGACAAGCAACAGTTGAAGGAAGCAACCATCACCAAGCCAGCCCTGAAAGAAGTTCTGAAAGGTCTCCTATAAACAACCAGACCACCACAAATAGGACATATATCAAAACACTCTAAAACTCTATAAGAATGGCGTTAAAATATCTTCAATCTTTGATATCAATAAATGTCAATGGCCTGAATTCACCTATTAAAAGACACAGAGTAGGAAGATGGATCAGAAAACACAACCCAACAATATGTTGTCTACAGGAAACTCACCTAACGCAACAAGACAAACACAGACTTAAAGTGAAAGGATGGAAAACTATCATTCAAGCCAATGGCCCACAAAAAAGGGCAGGAACAGCTATTCTCATATCTGACATGATAGAATTTAAAATAGATAAGATTAAAAAAGATAGGAAAGGACACTACTTAATGCTCAGAGGATCAGTCAATCAAGAGGACTTAACAATTATTAATATCTATGCACCCAATGAGAAGCCATCTAAATCCATCAAACTTCTACTGAAAGAGCTACAGCAATATATTAACAGTAACACAATCATAGTAGGGGACTTCAACACCCCATTATCTCAACTTGACAGATCATCCAGGCAGAAAATCAGTAAAGACATAAGGGAGCTAAATTAAGAGATAGATAAACTAGAACTATTGGACATTTTCAGAGTCATTCATCCCAAGAAACTGGAATACACATTTTACTCAAATCCACATGGATCATTCTCAAGGATAGACCATATGTTAGGCCACAAAGACAGCATCAGCCTATTCAAGAGCACTGAAATCATCCCAAGCATCTTCTCAGACCACAGTGGAATTAAACTAACACTTAACAATCAACAAAAGATTAGTAACAGTCCCAAAATGTGGAAGCTCAACAGTACATTTCTTAACAACTTCTGGGTCAAAGAGGAAATCAAGGAAGAAATCAAAATGTTTCGAGAGTTCAATGAAAATGAAGACACAAGCTATCAAAATATTTGGGACACAGCTAAAGCAGTCCTAAGAGGGAAGTTCATAGCTATACAAGCACACATTAGGAAACAAGAAAAGGCACAAATAAACAGCCTGATTGCACATCTCAAAGACCTAGAAGAAGAACAACAAAGGAATCCTAAAGCAACCAGAAGGACAGAAATTACTAAAGTTAGGGCAGAAATAAATAACATTGAGAATAGGAAAACCATACAAAAGATCAACGAAAGTAAATGTTGGTTCTTCGAAAGAGTAAACAAAATCGACAAACCTTTAGCCAGACTCACAAAACAAAAAAGGGAGAAGACCCAAATAAATTGGATAGTAAATGAAAGAGGAGAAATCACAACAGACACTGCAGAAATTCAACATATCATGCGAGGCTTCTATGAACAACTATATGCCACCAAGCTAGAGAACCTGCAAGAAATGAATGATTTCCTAGATATCTACCAACTTCCAAAACTAAGTAAAGAGGAAGTGGATAACATGAACAGGCCCATCACAGCTAATGAAATTGAAACAGTTATCAAAAATCTTCCCAAAAATAAAAGTCCTGGACCAGATGGTTTTACAAATGAAATATACAAAACTTTCAAAGAAGAACTAATACCTCTACTTTTAAAAGTCTTCCAGAAGATTGAAGACACTGGAATACTCCCTGCCAGCTTCTATGAAGCCAACATCACCCTGATACCAAAAGCAGACAGGGACACAACCAAAAAAGAAAACTACAGACCAATATCTCTGATGAACATAGATGCGAAAATATAGAACAAAATTCTAGCCAACCGGATACAGCAGTATATCAAAAAAATTGTTCATCATAACCAAGTGGGGTTTATCCCAGGCATACAAGGTTGGTTTAATATACGTAAATCAATCAAAGTGATCCACCACATCAACAAAAGCAAGACCAAAAACCACATGGTCATATCAATAGATGCAGAGAAAGCCTTTGACAAAATACAACATCCCTTTATGATCAAAACACTACAAAAAATAGGAATAGGTGGAAAATTCCTGAAGATAGTGGAGTCTATATATAGCAAACCTACAGCCAACATCATACTCAATGGTGAAAAACTGGAAGCATTTCCACTCAGATCAGGTACTAGACAGGGCTGCCAACTATCACCATTACTATTCAACATAGTGTTGGAAGTTCTTGCCATAGCAATCAGGCAGGAGCAAGGAATTAAAGGCATACAGATTGGAAGAGAAGAAGTTAAACTCTCCTTATTTTCAGATGACATGATAGTATACATGGAAAAACCTAAGGAATCCAGCAAGAAGCTTTTGGAAATCATCAGGCAATACAGTAAGGTGTCAGGCTATAAAATTAACATTCAAAAGTCAGTGGCATTCCTCTATGCAAACACTAAGTTAGAAGAAATTGAAATCCAGAAATCAGTTCCTTTTTCTATAGCAACAAAAACAATAAAATATTTAGGAATAAACCTAACCAAAGAAGTGAAAAACTTGTATACTGAAAATTATGAGTCACTACTCAAAGAAATTGAAAAAGACACAAAGAAGTGGAAAGATATTCCATGTTCATGGGTTGGAAGAATTAACATCATCAAAATGAATATATTACCCAGAGCCATCTACAAATCTAATGCTATCCCCATCAAGATCCCAAGCACATTTTTTAGGAGAATAGAACAAATGCTACAAATGTTTATCTGGAACCAGAAAAGACCTAGAATTGCCAAAACAATCTTGAGAAAAAAGAACAGAACTGGAGGCATCACACTGCCAGATCTCAAACTGTATTATAGGGCCATTGTCATCAAAACTGCTTGGTATTGGAACATGAACAGACACACTGACCAGTGGAATAGAATTGAGAGCCCAGAAATGAGGACCCACACGTATGGACATCTAATCTTTGACAAAGGGGCCCAGACTATTATATGGGGGAAGCAGAGTCTCTTCAACAAATGGTGTTGGAAACAATGGGTTGAAACACGCAGAAGAGTGAAACTGAATCACTGTATTTCACCGAATACAAAAGTAAATTCCAAGTGGATCAAGGACTTGGATGTTAGACCAGAAACTATCAGATACTTAGAGGAAAATATTGGAAGAACTTTTTACCGCATAAATTTTGAAGACATTTTCAATGAAACGAATCCAATTACAAGGAAGACTAAGGCAAGTATAAACCTATGGGACTACATCAAATTAAAAAGCTTCTTCACAGCAAAAGAAACCACTACCCAAATCAAGAGACCCCTCACAGAATGGGAGAAGATCTTTACATGCCATACATCAGATAAGAGTTTAATAACCAATATATATAAAGAGCTTGCCAGACTCAACAACAAGACAACAAATAACCCCATCCAAAAATGGGAGGAGGACTTGGACAGAATATTCACCACAGAAGAGATCCAAAAGGCCAAGAAACACATGAAAAAATGCTCCAAGTCTCTGATTGTCAGAGAAATGCAAATCAAGACAACAATGAGATATCACTTCACTCCTGTGAGAATGTCACACATCAGAAAAGGTAACAGCAGCAAATGCTGGAGAGGGTGTGGGGTCAAAGGAACCCTCCTGCACTGCTGGTGGGAATGTCAATTGGTCCAACCTCTGTGGAGAACAGTCTGGAGAATTCTCAGAAGGCTAGAAATGGACCTACCCTATGACCCTGCAATTCCCCTCCTGGGGATATATCCTAAGGAACCCAACACATCCATCCAAAAAGATCTGTGTACACATATTTTCTTGGCAGCACAATTTGTAATAGCCAAAACCTGGAAGCAACCCAGGTGTCCAACAACAGATGAGTGGCTGAGCAAGTTGTGGTATATATACACAATGGAATACTACTCAGCTGTAAAAAATGGTGACTTCACCGTTTTCAGCCGATCTTGGATGGACCTTGAAAAAATCATGTTGAGTGAAATAAGTCAGAAACAGAAGGATGAATACGGGATGATCTCACTCTCAGGCCAAAGTTGAAAAACAAGATTAGAAAAGAAAACACAAGTCGAACCTGAAATGGAATTGAAGTATTACACCAAAGTAAAAGACTCTGGGGTGGGTGGGTGGGTGGGTGGGAAGAATACAGGTCCATGAAAAATGATGAATGAAATAGTGGGGGTTGTATTGTTAAATGGGAATCTGGGGAATGTTATGCATGTAAAAAAAAAAAAGAAGAAGAAGTAGAAACGCAAAGCAGAAATTGACTGAGTTTGGAGTATGGCACCAAAGTAAGAAAGCAGAAGTACACTAGAGTTTGCAGTGAGTACCTCCCTAACACTTCCTCTCCACTATTCCAAGCTTTGGGTCCATGATTGCTCAACAATTTGTTTGGCTTTGCATGTTAACTCTCTTTTCAGTCACCAGGTTCCAGGTGTCATCAGGATGCCGGCCAGGCTTCTCTGGATTGAAGACCCCACCAATGTGTCCTGGAGCTCAGCTTCCCCAGAGACCCACCCCACTAGGGAAAGAGAGAGGCAGACTGGGAGTATGAACCGACCAGTCAACGCCCATGTTCAGCGGGGAAGCAATTACAGAAGCCAGACCTTCTACCTTCTGCAACCCACAATGACCCTGGGTCCATGCTCCCAGAGCGATAGAGAATGGGAAAGCTACTGGGGAGGGGGTGGGATATGGAGATTGGGCGGTGGGAATTGTATGGAGTTGTACCCCTCCTACCCTATGGTTTTGTTAATTAATCCTTTCTTAAATAAAAAAAAATTAAAAAAAAAAAAAGAAAGACAGGAGGAGAGAAAGAACCAGACATCACTCTGGTACATGTGCTGCCAAGCATCTAACTCAGAACCTCATGTTTGAGAGTCTAATGCCTTAGCCAGCTCCCAGGCCACAAGAGTATGAATTGACCTACCAATGTCCATGTCCAGCAAGGGAACAATTATAGGTCAGAGCTCCCACTTTCTGCACCCCAGAAATAATGTTGTTCCATCCTAGAAGGATAAACAATAGGGAAATTTCCAAAATAGGGGATGGGGCACAGAGCTCTGGAGGTCAGAACTGTATGGAATTATGCTGCTATTGCAGTTATACCCCTTATGATCTTGTAAATCGATATTAAATCACTAATAAAAAATTGCCATGGCATTATCCATAGTTTTTAGCACATACCCACAATACATGATACAATGTAGAGAGAATATGAGCTGATAGTGATGAATGGATTCAGTGTCACATCAGGATTAGGGGAACTTAAATCAGTTAATTTATCTTTTTGAGTTTTAGTATCTTTATACATAAAATAAAATTGCTCTCTATTCCCATTATTCCCAGGAGAATAAGCAAAATGATGTTTATTGTGGCAATTTTGAACTCTTCCAAGAGGGAAAACTATGAGTCTCCACTATGGCAGTTCTTTGGTGGTTTTAAAATTAGACGTTGGTGCAAACCTCATGCTAACCTCTCTCTGATCACCACAGCATAGAGTCTAGCACAAGGGAAGTGTTCAATACAGAGTCTTACTGAGTTTTGATAGTGTTAGAACTGTGGGAGCAGTTATTTTTAAGGTTGTTGTTCTTGTTGCAACTGCTCAAAATTTTTTTATTTGTTATTGTATAGAGACAGAGAGAAATTGAGAGAGAAGGGGAAGATAGAAAGGAAGAGAGACAGAGAGACGCCTGCAGACCTGCTTCACTGCCTGTGAAGTAACTCCCTTGCAGGTGAGGAGCCTGGGATCAAATCAGGATCCTAATCAGTCCTTGCGCTTTGCGCCAGGTGCACTTAACCCGCTGCTCTACCACCTGACTTAGTTATTTTATTAATTTATTTTTGTTTGAAACTGCACATTTTTTTAGGAGAGGTGGAAAGTATGTGGGAAGAATAAATAATGCTCCCCTATAAAGACTGCTGGTTCGGGAGTGGTTAAGAACTGACTTCGGATCCTCTTGTGGACAAACTATGAGGAGAAGCTCGCTTCTAGTTGGATTGACAATAATACATCACAGTTTGAATGTATCCGACAGGGAGAGAACCATAGTTGATTCCTCTGCTGCTCAGAATTGTTCATCATGGCTTGGAAAGGACCCAAGATCATAGCTGATGTAAAACAATATAAACTGTTGCCCTTTTCAAAAGCATAGAGGTTTTAAAAAATAGTTGTTCAATTGGAAAAATAATTCTGGAGCAGTGACATCCCAGAGACAATCTACTACCCTAACCAGAACAGGGACTTTATCCTCAAGTTGACAGATAAATGTACCCCAACTGACAGAGCCATGCTCCTGTGTTTATCCTACCTGCAGCTAAACTTGGGGGGGGGGGGGGGCTGGGGGTGATGCACCAGGTTAAACTCACATAGTACTAAGTGTAAGGATATGGGTTCAAACCCCCAGCTCCCCATCTGCATGGGGAAAGCTTCACAAACAGTAAAGCAGGTCTGCAGTTGTCTTTCTGTCTCTCTCTTCCTCTTCTCTCTCAGTTGCTCTCTGCCCTATCCAATAAAATGGGAAAAATGGCCTTCAGGACTGGTAGATTCATAATGTTGACACCAAACCCTAATGATAACCCTGGAGGCAAAAAAAGAAAAGAAAGATGTGGTCCAGGAGGTGGCGCAGTGGCTAAGTCACTAGACTCTCAAACATGAGGTCCTGAGTTCAATCCCTGGCAGCACATGTACCAGAGTGATGTCTGGTTCTTTCTCTCTCTCCCCTATCATTCTCATAAATAAATAAATAAAATCTTTAAAAAAAAATTAAGAAAAGAAAAGAAAGAAAGAAAGGTAGAAAAAGAGAAAGAAAGAGAGAGAGAAAGAAAGGAAGAAAGAGAAAAGGGAAAAAATCAAATATTTGCTTAGGAATATAGGACTCATATTTTAGAATTTCTCTTCACTAAGAATTTTGAGGTAATATTGGAAAGCTAAAAAATAAATCCTAGATGTACCTTTGAGAAAGAGCTTAGAAGTTCTCTTCATCCAAGAAGCTATTCTGGAGTCTCTATGTCCTATACATGGTCAAATGAGGAAAGAGGGTCTCTGAGAAAAATTAAAAATTAAAATAAAGAAAAATGCCAAGCTGCAAAACATGTCAGTTTCCAGTACTGTGTTATTTCACCAGGGTAAGATTTTTTCTCACTCTGCATGTGAGAAATAATTGTATTCAGACTAGGAAGGTCCCTCATCCATCCAAGTTCTTCCTGTTTTAACTACATTCTATTTTTAAAAATTTATTTATTTATTTAAGAAAGGAGACATTAACAAAATCATAGGATAGGAAGTACAACTCATTCTTAACTACATTCTTATTGCAAGTTGCCTAGCTAATTTATCTGCTTTTTACTTATGTGCCACATTCCATTTAGAAGCCCACCACTTTTGTTGACTTTAGACTTGTGCCTTCAGCCTCAGATGTGATCAGTAGGGATCTAGCAATAGCATAAAAAATAGTGCAGAGATACTGATATCTAATCTTCCCCAGTTTATCTCACTAAATAGCACTGGTTGAATGCTGCCCTCAACAGCCAGGCCACAAAAAAATTAGTGTCATTTTTCTTATCTTTTTCCCAAACCATAGTTTAATTTTGCTCATGGCCAAACCTCAGAGGATTGTGTAGTCAGCAGACTACAGTTTGAAGTTCATGAGTGAAAAAAGGAAAGAATAAGATTTTAATGTCAATATGTCTTCCTAAAAAGTAAAAAGTGCTGAATCCTCATTTTGGTATCATGACAATGCCAATTCTCGCCCTGTTCATCTTACATTGAGCTCCTGAAAACCAAAGTGATATTGGCCATGAATGCCCTATGCAAATTATTGGTTATCCTACAGTTGCTTAAAATTATTCTTGAGCATATTGGAGAGAGTATGAGCTTTGAAGTCAAATGTCTTTGAGCTCATGTCCTCAACAGTCTGTCACACTGATCACTGAAAGCCCAGAATCTCCCTTTCCAAGTTTCAATGTAAAACATTTCACGTAGTGATCTTGAAAACGAATTGACCATTGAATGTCTCAAGAGTGTCTAAAAGTTCTGATGATCAGATTGCAATCACATTGACATTATCCAAAATCTGGAAATAAACCCAGAACTAATTTTATTTAAATATTTGTATATTTATTTATAAGATAGAAAAGAACCAGAATATCAACTCTGGCACATATGATGACTAGAATTAGGTAAGTAGGATCAAACTCAAGGCCTCAAGCTTCTAACTTGAGAGCATTAGCCATTCTCCACCTCCCACCATTGTTATAAAGACTCTTATTATATTTTCAATATGCAAGTGATATTGGAAAACTTCTGCTTTTTTTGTCACAGATATAAAAAAAAAAGTATGTGCATTCTTTTCAAAGTACTATACCCTGTATTATAATTCCTTTAATTTATCATTGAGTATCTTGGTTGAAATTATTTGATATTGAAAACTATCTAAATTCCAGTGCAAGAGAAAACCAAATATTGTTAATAATCCTTTGTAAAAATTGAAAAGTGAGTATTTTAGAGGGTAAGAAAGATAGCCTCTAGCTTGTTGGCATATAGTTATTAGTAGAAGCTTCGCATGATTTTTTGGATTTCAGTGGTGTCTCTTGTGATACCTCTACTATCCTTTACAATTCTGTTTATTTGAATATCCCCACTTTTTGCCTCTTGTGCTGAATATGGGCCCCAGTTAAATGATGGTGTATACAGTTACCAATATTCATATAATTTCCCTATATTTGGGAACTACTCTCTTTTCTGAACCAGCCTTCTAGTCATTTTTCCAACTATGACACCATCTCCCCAGACAAAAACCTGAGTCTGAGTCTGCCTGCATATAGAATGTCAGACTCAGGTAAAATCTAGTAAAGTCATGGGCCCCTTGGAACATATCTAAAATAGATCTACTATCCATTTCCAAAACATAGATTCCCAAATCTTCATCTACAATATTCTAGCCTTTAGGTTCATGATTAGTCAACAATTTGTTCTGCTTTATAAGTTAACTCTTTTTCAGCCACTAGGTTCCAGATGCTACCATAATAACAATGTAACTTCCCTGAGCAGACAACCCCACCAATGTGTCTTGGATCCCTGCCTCTCCAAAGCCCCATCCCACTAGGGAAGGAGAGAGACAGGCTGGGAGTATGGATCAACCTACCAATGCCCATGTTCAGCAGGGAAGCAATTAAAGAAGCCAGACCTTCCACTTTCTGCACCTCATAATGATCCTTGGTCCATGCTTCCAGAGGGATAAAGAATAGGAAAGCTGGGGCTGGGTGGTGGCACACCTGGTTGAATGCATGCATTACAATGCACAAGGACCAGGGTTTGAGCCCCCAGTCCCCACCTGCAGGGGGAAAGCTTTATGAGTGGTGAAGCAGGGCTGCAGGTGTCTCTCTGTCTCTCTCCCTATCACCCCCCTCCCTCTTGATTTCTGGCTGTCTCTATCCAATAAATGAAAATAATAATAAATAAAACATTTTTTAAAAAGTAGGAAAGCTACCAAGGGAGGGGGTGGGATATGGAGTTCTGGTGGGAATTGTGTAGAATTGTACCACTCTTATCCTATGGTCTTGTCAATATTTCCATTTTATAAATAAATAAATAGGAGTCATGTTTAATCAACTTCCTTGTCCTTTTGTTTCATCAAATATGTATATATTAGAATAAGGGACTGCTATTTTTTATTAAACAGAAAATGAGTTTAGAAGTAAATAGGCTGAGGTTTAAGGAGTAAGCACCATTAGGCCTTGAGGTCATCAGGTCATTTGACCTTCCAGCTGAGTGTTTTCTGGGCTTTTCTTCCTTGTAAAATAACAATCTGTTTGTCCTGAAGGTAAAAACAAACAAACAAAAAAGCAAACAGAAACACAGTGAAGTATGCAAATATCTGCTTGCTCATTTGTTCAAATTTAGTTGTTAGTGGATTTACTGCTTCTACAAGAGTTGTTACAAATATAGTGTAGGGGAGTTACTATCTTTCACTTAACTCAATTCATTAATGCCGCTCACTAGTCTCTCTAAGGTCATGTCAATTAGCCCTGTCCCTTTAGGGTCAAGGTGTCAGTATTTCTCATTTGTATTCTTTCCATCACTTGTAAATTAAGAATGATTGTGATGAGTCAGGGGAGATAACATAATGGTTATGCAAAACAGTTTTCATGCCAGAGGCTCCTAGGTCCCAGATTTAATTACCTGTATCACCATAAACCAGAGCTGAGTAGCATTCTGGTAAAACAAAACAATGAAGTAAGAATGGCTATGGTCATGCAAGTTTATTGGATAGTATGAGAATAGACTTGTATAATCTCTATGAGCAATACACTGCTATGTGAATGGTAATATTTAGACATGTCTTTTGAGACCTTTCAATCACTAAAAGGCCCTAAAGAAGGAATACAAATTGTTTAGAGCCTAGTATTCACTTATCCAGGAAATACAGTGATTGTTAATCTCTGAAAGAGAGAGTTCCCTCTTTATTGGGAAATAAAGGGGGGGAGGAAAGTTCCTATTATCTTCATCTTCATAGCAGACAATGGAAATATCTAAAGTCAAGTCTGAGTCTAAGAATGTGTTCCATTATTTATGGAGAACGTTTAATAAATTATCTAACTTCTTATTTTTTTATCATTGGATAGAAACAGAGAGAAATTGAGATGTGAGAGGGAGATAGTGAGGGAGAGAGACAGAGAGACACCTATAGCCCTGCTTCACTACTCATGAAGTTTCTGTTCTGCAGATGGGGTCCAGGGGCTTGAACCTAGGTCCTTGAACACTGTAATGTATATGCTTAACAAGTTGAGCAACCACCTGGCCCCTATTAGCTAACTTCTATTTGACTTTGTATCCTATAAAATGAGACATTTCTCTTGACTTCCAGCAGTTTCTGTGCCCAAAGAGATAAGAACATGAAGGATTTCCAACTTCATAATGGCAGGTTTTTTATCTTATTTATTTCATTTTTCCTCCAAGGTTATCACTGGGGCTTGGCACTATGAATCCACCAGTCCTGATGGCTATTTTTTCACATTTTATTGGACAGGACAGAGAGAAATTGAGAGAGGAGGGGAGATAGAGAGGAAAAGACAAAGATAGATACCTACAGACCTGCTTCACCACTTTTGCATTATTCTTCCTGAAGGTGGGGAGCAAGGACTTGAACCTGGGACCTACTGAGGATCCTTGCACTTCATACTTTAAGCGCTTAACTGGGTGTGCCACCACCCAGCTCGCTAATGGCAGGTTGTTTACTAGGAAAGGCTGCTGGAAATTTTGCAAACCTTTGCTGGTTTTTTTTTTTTTCTCTTTGCTAATTGATGTAGTGGAAGATTTTGAGTAATGGATTTTGTCTCCTCGAACACCTGTGCAACTAATTTATACTGTGTAAAGCAAAGTTGTCTTTAATTTTTCAAGTTTAACTTTTATTTCTAATAAAGGGAAAAATTCTGATTTTAAAAGTAAGAATAATTATTAATCAGCACAGTATTACTCATGTGTTCCAGTCTTTCTCTTAGTAAAACGCCCCTTTCTCAGAGGATAACCTCTGGATGTCATGTGCAGAAATATTATCAACAATGAGGAAATAGGGAGTTTCTATTTTATTTCATGGGCTTTAAACTCAGCCATGATGTATGCCCAGATGGCCCATCAGATGAGCAAATCAATTCCCTTCCAAGTCTTGATCATATGGGCCAGTCTGGGCCACATGAGTTAGCTCTCTCCCCACATCACACACCACTGCCAGAAAGCTATGTGGGTCAAACTCACTCAGTGAAAATGGGCATTATGGGTAGAAAAAAATTCTTTGTTGTAAAGAGCCATAGTGTGCCCTGTGAGAGTCTTAAAAGCATTTCTGACATCTACTCACTAACTGTCCTTAGGAACCTCTAAAATCTGTGACAGTCAGACATTCTTTCTAATAGTGCCAAAATTTCCCCTAGAGGGTAAATCACCTCTTGTCCCCAGTTGAAATTCACTGACACTTAGCAACTGGGATGTGGTGATCATCTCTGCCCCTTATTCTGCTTCCTCTTTTCTCAGGTATTTACTGTCCCATCATGAATACACACTGTGAAGTTTGGACATAATAATGGATTTGAACAGATTCAGTGAATCATGTAACACAATGAAAGGTCTCTGACTATTATGGTGACAACAAAGGCAGCTAGTGCACTGTGCTCTCTTTGTATTGTAGAAGCTTCTAGTAACAGAGTAGCTTTCATCTGACATATATGAATGTTTCATATATCTGGTTCCAAACAAATTGCTTATCAAAACCATCTCTTTCTGAGGTGCATCAATCTTGCTTGTTAAAATATCAAGTGGGTTCTGCTAGATTTCGTTAGCTTGCTAGTAACACTACTGTGTGTAAACAAGTTTGATTGTGTATGTTCACTAGGGTAATTGATGTGTGTGTGTGTGATGTTGGAGGAATGTCAAGTACAGACTGTATCCACATTGCTTTGTATAGATGTGAGGGATTTGGAATATGGGAATTTAGGTATGGAATAAGAATGTATGTGAGATATGTAGTCATAAAATTATTATTTTTATTCTTATTTTTGTATTTTATATTATTATTTTATTAGATCTTCCTCTTCCACCACCACTTCATCAGGACCTGAAAGTCCTCCTCCCCAAATTCTCTATTTCGGTGCAATGCACCAAACCTAATCCAAAGAGAGAGAGAGAGACAGGCTGGGAGTATGGATTGACTTGCCAATGCCCATGTTCAGTGGGGAAGCATTTACAGAAGCCAGACCTTCCACCTTCTTCATCCCATAATGACCCTGGGTCCATACTCCCAGAGAGATAAAGAATAGGAAAGCTATCAGGGGAGGGGATGGGACATGGAACTCTCATGGTGGGAATTGTGTGGAATTTTGCCCCTCTTATCCTATGGTCCTATCAATATTTCCATTTTATAAATTAAAAAAGTTAAAGAGTTAGGGTAATGCTAAAAACTAATGAAATTGAGATTAAAAAATGTTGAATGTCTGTGTTTAAGGATTTTCTTATTGCACTTTTGAATATTAGTAATACCTGTATACATATTATGTGAGCAATATTAAAAAGTTCTTAACATGATATAAACATTGATGTGGTCTATATATATGTGTAAATCACATGTGCAGGTGTGGGTGTATATATGTGTGTATGTGGGATAAGCATGTGTACATACCTGTCCTCAGTGGCACGCACATTTGTTTTATAGTTTGTGTAAACCATGTGCATTCTATACATAATATCCACATATATATATATATATATATATATATATATATATATATATATATATATGTGGTTACATATTAGAATAGAATGCATACTTATCTGGGCATGTGTTTATTAAATCATTAGTTTAAACCTTCAAAATGAAAACCATATCATCTTTGGTCAACTTTTTGGAACTGGATGAAATCAAATGTCTGCCTACGTCTGTTTTACTACAGGACTTTTTCAGGAATTGCATTCTTGATTATTCTAAAATATTTGTAAGCCACAAAGCCTTTATAACTTTCTACTTCTCCCTAAAAATGTTGACTATTTAAACAAAGAGAAGCAGCTAGTATATTAGTAGGAATGATATCTCCTAATTTTGCTCTGTAAGGAATAGCAAAATGTATTGGGTCAGATGATTAAAAAAACAGAAAAAAAAATCATTGGGATGGTTAAAGGCTTCCAGAAAGTGCAGTTGTTCATATATGGGTAACATTTTTCAGATTCTGCAAAGCACTCTCAACACCAGCCTAGATCCTCCTCCTCTACCCTCATGCAAGGGAACAAGGACTCCCCCCCAAATTCTTCAATACACCAACCCCACTCCAAGTTCTACTTTGTGTTTTCCCTGTGTGCTCTTATTTCTCAACTTCTGTCTGTCAGTAAGATCACTTTCTGGCTTATTTCACTTAATATGGTTCCTTCAAGCTCCATACAAGATGGCACAGAAAAAATGGATTTGGTTTGTTGGTGCTTTTCTTCATTCTATTAATAATGATGATGATGAGTGTTCACCAGCCAAAAAAAGAAAGAAAAAGAGAAAGAAAGAAAATCTGAGAATATGTGAGAATATACATAATGGTTATTCAAAGAGATTCTTATGTCTGAGGCTCTGAAGTCCCAGGTTCAGTTCCTCATGTCACCATAAACCATAGCTGAGAGGTGATCTGGTAAAATAAATAAATAAATAATAAAATAATAATATAAATAATGAGAACAGTTGTAAAGGGTCAACTCCAACTTTTTATTATAGTACCCATATCTGAGACTCAAGAATCTACTTCTACTTTGAACAAATACATGCTCTTTTTAAAATTTTTTATATTTTATTTATTTTCCTCTTTATTGCCTTTGTTTTTTATTGGTGTTGTAGTTTTATTGTTGTTATTATTGATGTCATCATTATTAGATAGGACTGAAAGAAATGTAGAGAGGAGGGGAAGACAGAGAGGGGGGAGAGAAAGGTAGACATCTGCAGACCTGCTTCACCTCCTGTGAAGCAATTCCCCTGCAGGTGGGGAGCTGCAGACTGGAACCAATGTCCTTACTCTGGCCCTTGCCTTCGAGCCATGTGCACTTAACCTGCTGTGCTACCGCCCCACTCCCACAAATACATGTTCTTAAGTGACATGTAGAGTGTTGAAACTCAAGAAATGATACTTAGCCAAAAGTGTTCACATAAATTAAGGAGAGCAAGGAGCAAGTAAAAAAAAAATTCAAATGTGGTGTGGAGTGCCACATAAGACTACTGATGGAGTTATGGGGCTAGACTAAGTCTGAGAGGGGGCAGAGGAAATTAGTCAGTGTTCATATCTCAAGGCAAACAGTGAATCCCTAAATGGGATGACATGAAAGCAAATCCCTGTAAAATCACAAAATCACTCAGGGATACGAATAGAGAAGTGTTTGAGCAGACTGAAGCACTGCTAAATGTGGAGAACCTCTTACATCTTGACAGGGGTATAACTTGGCTGACAAAAACAAAAGAAAAAAGAAAAAGAAAAGAAACACTAAGAAGCAACAACCAAAAGGATGGTGTGATTAGCTGCACATGAATTGCTTTTATTTTCAGATCTAAACTTAAACATCAGGTAGAATACTAAGAATTCCTATGTGAGGTAGGAGTTGTTTCTGTCTTAGTTTTCTGCATGGTAGTGTTCTTACATGCACTCAATAAATCCACTGATGTAATCTGTTTTTGTGTCATTTGTTTTTGTGGATAAACCAGGTTAAATTTTTGTCCAAACGCCTTGTTCAAATGTATGTCTTAGAGCACTAACAGTGCCTGAAAACATTTGTACCAAAGGCAATTTGTAAATACAACCAGGAAGTTGCCTCTGCTATTGCTAGGGAGTCAGATTTAACTTTTGGAAAACACCAAACTTCCTGTATGAAGACAAAGTGGAGATAAAACACTTCCCACCATTTTAGAGCAAAAAAGTAGATACTTTTGATTGGATGAAAATATGATCAGCGTATAAACTTTCAATATAGACATATTTTTTTCTTCTACATCTTCTTAAAGTTAGAAACAGGAAAGGAGAAACTAAAGATAGACTCACAGATGAAGAACAAAATCATCCCAAAGTGTGAAAGAAATCAAAGTACTAAAGAGAGAAATTTCTCTGTGAAGAGAAGTCTATTCTTAGAAACTCTTGGCATTTCAAAGGGTTTTGTTGAATAGTTCTAGAACTAGAGGCAAGAAACTAGCTTCTATTTCAGTCTTCCCATGAAGACTGAGAAAAATCTGTGAGAACCACCTGAACTGAACCACTTAAACTACAAATAGCTTGTTCCCAGCCTAGAATGTATGGCTTTGTCTTTGAGTCAAGGACTGATAATTTGTGTTTCTAGTAAATTCCCTAGTATACCAGTGCTGATAGTTCTGGGTCCCTACTCATTTATAGACTGGTAATTCCTCTAAATCACTCACAATGTGAGTAATGATGTCTCAGGGTAAGATTATAGATTAAAAAGTTTTAAAATCATGCAGTGGAAAATGGGGCTAAACCAGGATAGTGTAAACTTATATAGAATGAGTTCAAATAATTCATAGAAACCTTCCTGATTTCCCCGTTATCCTAACTGTCCATTCGAACTTCCTACAGAATGTCTCATGTCTTTTTCTGTATTTGATTTAAGATTCACAATCTATAAACTAATCAAGAAAGACATCTGTGCTCATGATAACATTTAGAAAAGAGTGAGCCTGAGTAGTGACTTAGCCAGCAGAAAGCATGATACTATGCAGGAGGACATGGATTGAATTCCCAAGTCCCTGTCTGAAGAAGGAAAGCTTCAGAAGCAGTGGATCAGTTCTGCAGGTGTCTCTTCACTTTGTACATATCCCTCCCTATCTCTGACCTTATCAATAGGAAAAGGAAGAGAAAAAACAGGAAAATAATAGTTGCCAGGAGTGATAGTATAACTTTGTCATGAAAATTGAGAAGAAGGTATAGGCACAAAATCCCAGAAATAAGACTGGTTGGAAAAAGACAGAGGGAAAATATATATATATGTATATGCATTCTACTTTGTCTGAGGCATGTATTTATTCCAAGTAGCACTGAAATACGTATTTTAAAATTTTGTGTAAAATATATATTTACCTAGATGATTTATATCAAAGTTTACCCATATAATTAGCCATTCTATTATGTAATGTTTGCACTTTTCACAGAGAGTTGTGCTGGAGATTAAGCGAACACTGTTTTTTAATTATAAGTCCACAGAATGTCATGTTGACAGAGCTAATATAGTGATGAAAGGACTGAGGATAATAGGGCAACTTTTTTTTTTTCTAAAAGAAAATAACTAAAATGAATAGTCAGTGATGTTCATGGACAGATGACTCCAGTTCATTACTAACTCATAGAAATAGGCAAATGAAACAAGTCATGAGAAAGGTGACCTAGACTTATTTCCACTGATTAGCATCAGGTGCCAGAGTCAAACCACTCAGCTTTTCAAGCTATTCAGTCATTCATCTGAGATGTGAGGTCCTACATTGTGGCTCTATCAGTATGGTTTAAATACTAGCACATTCTGACATATCAGATCTGTTTCATCTAGGTTGTTGACAGCCACGTACTCAAGGAAACACAAGTGCCAACAAAATCCCTTTTCTATGGGTAAAAACTTGACAGGACTGATATGTTTTGCAGTAGGAGAGTCAGAAAGTTGTAGTTCAGCTATACAATGGAGAACTGGGAATGCTTAGAAAATGTAGAGCTGGACATCTAATGTTTGGTAAGGAGGCCTAAAATATTAAATAGAGGTAGGAGGGTCTCTTCAATAAATGGTGCTGGGTAAAATGAGTTGAAATATGTAGAAAAGTGAAACTAAATCACTTTATCACTAGAAACAAAAGTTAACTCCAAAGGATCAAGGACCTGGATGTTAGACCAGAAACTATCAAATACATAGAGGAAAATATCGGTGGAACACTTTCTTATTTAAGCCTCAAGGACATCTTTGGTGACACAAACCCAATTGCAAAGAAGATTAAATCAAAAATTAAACCAACAGTACTATATCAAACTGAAATGCTTATGCAGAGCAAAAGAAACCATCACCCAAACAAAGAGACCTCTCACAAAATGAGAGATCTTCACGTGTCATACATCAGACAGGAAGCTAATAACTAAAATATATAAAAAGCTCTCCAAACATAGCAACAAAAAAGCAAATAAACCAATCCAAAATTGGGGAGAATATGTAAATAGAATATTTACTACAAAAGAGATACAGATGGCCAACAGACATATGAAAAATATTCTAGCTCACTGGTTGTAAGATAAAAGCAAATAAAAACAACGATAAGGTACCACTTCACCCCTGTGAGAATGGCATACATCAAACATGCCAGCAGCAACAAATGCTGGAGAGGTTGTGGGGACAAAGGAACCCTCCTGCACTGCTGGTGGGGATGTAAATTGGTCCAAACTCTGTGGAGAGCTGTCTAAATGACACTCACAAGGTTAGAAATGGATGTCCCTTATGACCCAGTAATTCCTCTCCTATATCCTAAGGATTCAATCACACTCATCCATAAAGATACATGTACACCAATGTTCATTTCAGCAAAGTTTGTAATAGCCAAAACCTGGTAGCAACCCATGTGCCCAACAAAAGATGAATGGCTGAAAAAGTTGTGATATATAAACATGCACACACACACACACACACACACACACACACTGGAATCATATTCAGCTATTAAGAATAATGAACCTACCTTCTCTGAACCATCTTGGGTGGAGCGAGAAGTAATTATGTTAAGTGAGGCTAGTCAAAAAGAAGTATGACATGATCCCACTCATAAACAGAAGTTGAGAAAGAAGAAAGAAAAGGAAACACAAAGTAGAAATTTGACTGAGTTTGTAGTATTGCACCAAAGTAAAAAAAAACAAACTCTGGGTAGAGGGTCAGGGTTGATTTTCAGATTTTGGAGGGGGGTA
Organism: Erinaceus europaeus; assembly: GCF_950295315.1. Lineage (NCBI taxonomy): Eukaryota > Metazoa > Chordata > Mammalia > Eulipotyphla > Erinaceidae > Erinaceus > Erinaceus europaeus. The sequence goes on from NC_080162.1 coordinate 198,714,114, forward strand.
TGGGACACAGACCTTTGGTGGTGGGAATGATGTTGATGTACACTACTATTAACAGACTAAAAACAATAAATAAATAAATAAATAAATGTAAGAGCCTATCCATAGATAAAAGCAAAAATAAATAAATAAGTGATCGATGGCAGAGTACTGCGAACTATTTACCTAAGTTGATCTTGTAGAATATCTTCTCCTGCATCACTCTATACATATGTATATCTTTTTTTTGTTTTTTTTTCTTTATTTACTGGATAGAGACAGGCAGAAATTGAGAGGCTAGGGGGTAATAGAGGAGACAGACAGAGAGGCACATGCAGCCCTGCTTCACCACTCATGAAGCTTTCCCCTTGGCGTGGGACCAGGAGCTTGAGTCTGGGTCCTTGTGCATTGTAACATGTGCACTCAAAAAGGTGTGCCACCACCAGGTCCCGCTATGTATATCTGCATATAACTATATGCACCTCCACCTACAGGTGCACTTATAACTATCCTTAAACCTATAGCTACATCTATCCCTATATTTATATTGGCAGGTGTATTTCACCTAAATGTGTATCTGTTTCTACAAGTATAATTACATCTATCTCAACACCTACTTCTTAACCTCACATCTGTACTTCTATCTATGTATCTGCACATACATGTATATTCCATCTATATCTGCCTCACATCTACATCTGTCATCAACAAATACCTCTGCCCTCTCTGTGTGTAAGCTACAAATGCTTCTATAGTTCATCTCTATATACAGACATCTGCCCTTATGCCTGCAATTCATCTTCCCCTCTTATCTACATATGCATGTCTTTATAAATCTATATAATTAATACACAAGAGAAAATGCTAATAATGTTTAATTTGGTGGTAATGAGAACCTGAGATAAGACAGAATTGAAAAAAATATATTCTGCTAACTATCTTGTACTGTTCTAATTACTTGGCTTTTTTTCACCATCAGAGTGTTGTAAGTGTGCCTGCCATTTTACCACCATGTGTTGACTTTCTCATTCTGTTTATCTAAATAGAAACATGTGGAGAGAGTCAAACTGTAGTAAAAGGAAGAAATGTCACATCACTGTTCTATTGTTCATGGAGATTCCCTTAATGTTCATGTGTCACCAAAGTTCAAACATAGGGCCCCATGCATGATCATTTTTGGAGTATGAGGTAAGCTATATCCTATTTCTTTTTTTTTTTTAATTTTTTATTTAAGAAAGGATTAGTGAACAAAAGCATAAGGTAGGAGGGGTACAACTCCACACAATTCCCAACACCCAATCCCCATAACCCACCCCCTCCCATGGTAGCTTTCCCATTCTGTATCCCTCTGGGAGCATGGACCCAGGGTCGTTGAGGGTTGCAGAAGGTAGAAGGTCTGGCTTCTGTAATTGCTTCCCCGCTGAACATGGGCGTTGACTGGTCGGTCCATACCACCAGTCTGCCTCTCTCTTTCCCTAGTAGGGTGTGACTCTGGGGAAGCTGAGCTCCAGGACACATTGGTGGGCTCTTCAATCCAGGGAAGCCTAGCCAGCATCCTGGTGGCATCTGGAACCTGGTGATTGAAAAGAGAGTTAACATATGAAGCCAAACAATTTGTTGAGCAATCATGGATCCCAAGCTTGGAATAGTGGAGAGGAAGTGTTAGGGAGGTACTCACTGCAAACTCCAGTGTAGTCCTGCTTACAGGTATATATTTTGCAGTAGTTTATGGATACGTGTGCACAAAAGCTCTCTCTCATAGAAACTGGTGTATATCTAGGTTATGGGACTTTGTTAGAAAGTGAACTACCTGAGATGAAATTAGAGTGTACTATTAAAGGAAAGGTCTCACCCGAGTAATGAAGCTGAAGGGTTGTCATTCCACACGTGAAGTCTCTGGATACAGTCTGAGGTGAAGCATGTTGAGGTAGCAATCGTTGCTTTGGTTAGGTTGTGATCGGCAGATGCAATGTTATTTGGTTTGGATTGGGAGATGCATACGGGAAAGTGGGCCCTATCCAAGGGTTCCAGGACTGGGGGAAGTAGGGGCTCTATAGTGAAGATGTGAGGTTCCTGCTGTCTTAGGGTTCAAAAAGACAATCAATAGTTAATATAATCATCACATTATTTGTTAATTGGGTTAACTTTGAAAAGTCCCTTTGTTATGGTTTGCTGGACAGTATCCAGTATCTTGTATATAGCTGTGCTATTGGAAGCTTCTAATCTACTTGGTCTAGGCTTTTGAGAGAGTCCGCATATCAAATACATAGCCTATATATTAAAAAGATTCAGTTTGTCTTTTGAGAAACTTTGAGACATACAATTGATTTCCCCCTCTCATATTAATTAGCTACTGATTTATATGTCTACATTTTGCTAGGAGTGTACATAAACACCATTCCCACCACCAAAGGACTGTGACCCATCCCTCCCGCCCACTCCCACCCCCCACTGGCCCAGGAAGCTACATGCCTACCCCTCACCACTGGGTTTTTACTTTGGTGCCCTACTTACAATTTGATCAGGTCCTGCTTTTAGTTTCCCTTTCAGATCTTCTTAGTCAGCTTCTGTTGATGAGTGGGATCATCCCATACTCATCTTTATCTTTCTGACTTAGTTCACTTAACATAATTCCTTCTAGCTCTGTCCAAGATGGGTCAGAGAAGGTGGGTTCATTGTTCTTGATAGCTGCATAGTATTCCATTGTGTATATATACCACAGCTTTCTCAGCCACTCATCTGGTGTTGGGCACCTGGGTTGCTTCCAGGTTTTAGCTATTATGAATTGTGCTTCTATGAACATAGGAGTACACACCTCTTTTTGGTTGGGTGTTATGGAGTCCTTGGGGTATAACCCCAGGAGAGGAATTATTGGGTCATATGGAAGGTCCATGTCTAGCCTTCTGAGAGTTTTCCAGACTGCTCTCCACAGAGGCTGTGCCAATTTACATTCCCACCAGCAATGTAAAATGGTTCCTCTGTCCCCACATCCTCTCCAGCATTTGTTGCTGCTGTCCTTCTTGATTTATGCCATTTTTACAGGAGTGAGGTGGTATCTTAGTGTTGTCTTGATTTGCATTTCTCTGATAATCAGTGACCTAGAGCAGTTTTTCATATGTTTGTTAGCCTTTTGGATCTCCTCTGTGGTGAATGTTTGTTCATTTCCTCTGCCCATTTTTGGATGGGGTCATTTGCTTTTTTGCGGCTAAGTTTGCTGAGCTCTTTATATATTTTGGTGATTAGTTTCTTGTCTGATGTCTGGCATGTGAAGATATTCTCCCATTCTGTGAGGGGTCTCTCTGTTTATTTAATAGTTTCTTTGGATGTGCAGAAGCTTTTCAATTTGATGTAGTCCCAATGATTTGTTTCTGCTTTGGTCTTCTTTGCAATTGGGTTTGATTCATCAAAGATGTCCTTGAGGTGTAGGTGGGAAAGTGTTTTACCAATGTTTTCCTCTAAGTATTTGATTGTTTCTGGTCTGACATCTAGGTCTTTGATCCATTTGGAGTTGATTTTTGTTTCCAGTGAGATAAAGTGGTTCAATTTCATTCTTCTGCATGTTTCAACCCAGTTTTCCCAGCACCATTTATTGAAGAGAGCCTCCTTTTTCCATTTAATCCTTTGGGCCCCCTTATCAAAGATTAGATGCCCATAGGTGTTGGGATTTACTTCTGGGCTTTCAATTCTGTTCCACTGGTCTGTATGCCTATTTTTGTTCCAGTACCATGCTGTTTTGATGATGATGGCTTTATAATATAGTTTAAGGTCTGGGAGTGTGATGCCTCCATTTCTGTTTCTTTTCCTCAAGATGGTTTTGGCAATTCTAGGTGTTTTCAGGTTCCAGATAAATGATTGTAGTATTTGTTCTATTCTCTTAAAGAAGCCTGGTGGAACTTTTATGGGTATTGCATTAAATTTGTATATGGCTCTGGGGAGAATATTCATTTTGATAATATTTATTCTTCCAATCCATGAGCATGGGATATCTTTCCATTTCTTGGTATCTGTTTCTATCTCCTTGAGTAGCGACTCATAGTTTTCAGTATACAAGTCTTTCACTTCTTTGGTCAACTTTATTCCTAGGTATTTGATTGATTTTGCTGAAACAGTAAATGGGAGTGATTTCTGGATGTCTTCTTCTTCAGATTTAGTGTTTGCATAAAGAAATGCCACTGATTTTTGTACATTGATTTTGTAGCCTGATACCTTGCTATATTGCCTAACAACTTCCAGTAATTTTCTACTGGATTCTTTAGGTCTTTCTATGTATACTATCATATCATCTGCAAATAGTTAGAGCTTGACTTCTTCCCTTCCAATCTGTATCCCTTTGATTTCTTTCTCTTGCCTGATTGCTATGGCAAGAACTTCCAATACTATGTTGAAGAGTAACGGTGACAGTGGACAGCCCTGTCTAGTCCCCAATCTGAGGGGGAATGCTTTCAGCTTCTCTCCATTGAGTATGATGTTGGCTGTAGGCTTGCTATATATAGACTCCACTATCTTGAGGAATTTCCCATCTATTCCCATTTTCTGTAGAGTTTTGAGCATGAATGGGTGTTGGATTTTGTCAAAGGCTTTCTCTGCATCTATTGAGATAGTCATGTGGTTTTTGGCTTTGCTTTTATTGATGTGATGAATGACATTGATTGATTTACGGATGTTGAACCAGCCTTGCATTCCTGGGATGAATCCCACTTGGTCATGATGAACAATCTTTTTGATGTGTTGCTGTATCCGGTTGGCCGAGATCTTGTTTAATATTTTGGCATCTATGTGCATCAGAGATATTGGTCTGTAGTTTTCCTTTTTTGTTCTGTCCCTATCAGCTTTTGGTATCAGGGTGATGTTGGCTTCATAAAAGGTGGAAGGGAGTATTCCTGTTTCTTCAATCTTATGGAATAGCTTAAGAAGTATGGGTATTAACTGTTTCCTGAAAGTTTTGTAGAATTCATTTGTGAAGCCATCTGGTCCAGGACTTCTGTTGTTGGGGAGATTCTTAATAACGGTTTCAATTTCTTTGTCTGTGATTGGTGCATTTAGATTTTGTAGTTCTTCTTGGTTCAGTTTTGGAAGTGCATAGGTTTCTAGGAATTGTTCCATTTCTTCCAGATTCTCTAGCTTGGTGGCATATTGTTCTTTATAGAAGTTTTGCAGAATTCTCTGGATTTCTGTGGTGTCAGTTGTGATATCTCCTGCATCGTTTACAATTCTATTAATTTGAGTCTTCTCTCTTTTTTGTTTGGTGAGTCTGGCTAGGGGTTTGTCAATTTTGTTTAATCTTTCAAAGAACCAACATTTGGCTTCATTGATCTTTTGTATGGTTCTTTTATTTTCAATGTTGTTTATTTCTGCTCTAACTTTAGTGATTTCTGTCCTTCTGGTTGCTTTAGGGTTCCTTTGTTCATCTTCCTCTAAGTCCTTGAGGTGTGTAGTAAGGTCGTTCATTTGGGCTTCTTCTTGGTGTTTAATATGTGATTGTATGGCTATAAGTTTTCCTCTCAGTACTGCTTTCGCTGTGTCCCAAATATTTTGATAGGTTGTGTCTTCATTTTCATTAGTTTCCAGGAACATTTGAATTTCCTGTTTGAGTGAGTCTCTGACCCAGTGGTTCTTAAGGAGCATGTTGTTTAGTTTCCAAATTCTATGTCTTTTAATAATTTTCCGTTTGTTGTTAAAAGTTAGTTTTACTCCACTGTGATCTGAGAAGATACTTGGGATGATTTCAATGCTCTTGAATTTGTTGATGCTGTCTTTGTGGCCTAACATGTGGTCTATCCTTGAGTATGTGTTATGTGGATTTGAAAAGAAGGTGTATTCCAGTTTTTTGGGGTGGAGGAGTCTGAAAATGTCCAAGAGGTCTAGTCTGTCAATCTCTTCATTCAATTCTCTTGTATTTTTATTGGTTCTCTGCTTTGTTGATCTGTCTAAGTGTGAGAGTGGGGTATTGAAGTCTCCCACTATTATTGTATTACTATTGATGTATTTTTGAAATTCTTTCAGTAGATGCTTAATGTATTTAGATGGTCCCTCGTTGGGTGCATAGATGTTAATAATTGTTAAGTCTTCTTGGCTGATTGATCCTCTAATCATTATGTAATGTCCTTGCCTATCTTTTATTACTTTATTTAATTTAAAATCTATCGTGTCTGAGATGAGAATGGCTGTTCCTGCCCTTTTTTGTGGTCCGTTAGCCTGTATGATAGTTTTCCATCCTTTCACTTTAAGTCTGTGTTTATCTTGTTGTGACAGATGGGATTCTTGCAAGCAGCATATGGTTGGGTTATGTTTTCTGATCCATCCCCCCACCCTGTGCCTTTTGATGGGTAAGTTTAAGCCATTGACATTTATTGATATTATGGATTTAATGTATTGTAGTGCCATTGTTCTAAAAAACAATTTGTTTACTCTGATATATTACAAGTATTATAGTGATGTTCTTGTTTATAAGAGGTCTTTTAGTACCTCTTTCAGGGCCGGCTTGGTGATAGTTGCCTCCTTTAACTGTTGTTTGTCTAAGAAGGTTTTGATCCCTCCATCTAGCTTGAATGAAAGTCTAGCAGGATATATTATCCTTGGTTGAAACCCTTTTTCATTCAGGGCTCGATAGATATCTTGCCACTCCCTTCTGGCTTTTAGAGTTTGAGTTGAGAAATCTGCAGAAAGTCTTATGGGTTTTCCCCTGTATGTGACTTTTTGTTTCTCTCTTGCAGCCTTTAGGATCCTTTCTTTATCCTTACTTCTTCTCGTTGTGACTATGATGTGTCTTGGTGTTTTCAGGTCTGGGTTGATTCTGTTTGGTACTCTCTGGGCCTCTTGCACCTTGATATCCTTTCTGTTATTCAGGTCTGGGAAATTTTCTTGTATTATTTCCTCTAGAATGTTTGCTTCCCCTTCCTCTCTTTCTTCCTCTGGCAGGCCAATTATGTGAATGTTACTTCTTTTGAGATCATCCCATATGTCTCTGTTGTTGTTTTCAGTGTCTCTCAATCTCTTTTTAAGCTCTTTCACCTCTTTCTTAGTTTTCTCTAACTCATCCTCTGTCTGACTAATTCTGTTTTCTGCTTCTGATAGTCTGCTTTCCCTTGCCTCAGCTTCTTTCTTCATTACAGCTATTTCAGCTTTCAGTTCTCTAATTGTCTCAAGATAATCAGTATTTTCCTTGGGGGTCTCAACTGTTGTTTCCCTAATATTGCCAATCCTTTCCTCCAATGTTGTTTTCATTTCTGTGATTAATAAGTTTATTATTGCTTGCATACTTTTCTTATCTATGGTTACTTCTGACTGATTTGTGGTTTCTTCTGGGCTCTTGTCTTCATTCATTGGGGTAGCAGTTTTATTTGTTTTTAATCTACACATTTTTTTTATTTATGTGTTTCTCTCTCTCTTTTTTTTTAACGCTCTGTTGTTCCTCAGTTGTTGTGTTTTGAGCACAATTAACACTGTACTAAATACCTTTATGACAATTGCACTCACCAACCTCCGGAATTACAGTAGCAACTGAAGTAAGTATTGAAGGAGTTTAATCGTTACCAGTTAGCCAAAAAATTTCTCCAGTCCGTGAAAAAATAGTAACCAAATCCCAGTGAAGTAAGAGAAAAGAAAGAGAGGATAGCAAGAATAGACAGTTATGCAAATCTACTATCCAGTGTATATTCTAGGGGTAACAAGAGTGTAAAGGGAACTAGAGCAGAGATACACACATAGAGAGTCCACTCTGGGTCATATTTCTTCCCCAAAGTAATTCACAAATTCAGAAAGGCAAAGAAGAAAGAAGTGTATGACAAGATAAAAAAATAAATAAATAAATAAATAAAAATAAAAAATAGAAAGAAAAAAAAAGAGATAGAGAGAGATAAGAGAGAGAAAAGGGAGAAGATAAGAAGGGTTGTAATTAAAGAGCAGTGCGAGGAACTTCCCAAATGTGTATCAGTTAGTTTAAAAAAAAAAAAAACACCCTGTTTGGTGGTATGGGGTATCCTGCTAGTAGCTGGTCCCAGGCACTGCTTATGGGGGGGGGGGGGGTGGCGGGAAGGAGGTATGCTTGAAAATTAAAAGGAAGAAAAAAGAATTTTTTTCCCCTATTCTAATTCTTAACCCAAATTAAGTTATAGACACCTCCTTGGTGTCACTGCTATGGCCCCTTATTGGCTGGCCTGCTAAAGGCAGAAAATCCTATTGTTTACACGAGATGTGTCCGGAACTCCAAGGCTAGCAGCTTCTCAGTCCGCCATCTTCCAGGAAACCCCCCCCTCCAGACTTTTTTAAAGGATTTCTCAAAAATAAAACTAGCTCCAAGTCCTTTGATCCAATGAGAGTTATACTCAAGAAGTCTTTGGATCCGCCCTCACGGTCGCGGTGGACCCTGGAGACTCCCAAGGGAAAGCCCCCGAGCTAAAGTGCTCTCTCCAGGTCCTCTGCCTGCAGCACTCTGCAACCTTCGGAGGAGCCGCCTTCCTGGGCAGGTGGAGGACAATGCCCAGCGCACTCACCTTGCCCGGCGCCCTGGGAATTCTGGAACCCCGCTAGTCCGTGTCACCTTTACTCTAATTCTTAACCCAAATTAAATTGTACTCACTTTTTGGTGTCACCCCTTATTAACTGGCCTGCTAAAGGCAGAAAATCCTACCGTTGCCGACGATGCGGTTAGAGCGCTCGCTGTTAGCGACTTCTCAGTCCGCCATCTTCCTCTCCCTCCGCTATATCCTATTTCTAATTGTGCAAGAAGAGACCAAGAACCAGAGATAGTGAGCACTATAAGATACAAATCTGATTTAACCACAAGCTGCCTTCTATATTTTCTGTGGTTTATATGATTGACTTCCTTCCAGATCAACACTTGGTGGCCATTGATCTCAAATTAATTTATTAACTCTTGAATTCCTGCAGATCTTTGTTTCCATTTTTACTTCTATGGGTTAGATTGCTCACTCAATTTTGTTTTGATTGTTTTAACTTAACTTTAGTACACTTTAACCAACAGAACCAGGAGCAAGTTAACAGCAAGTAACCTGGGTTTAGAGGATGCCACTGGCTCCTCCACAATTACAATATTGTTTGAATCAAGTCAGTCAGGATATACTTCCTGTGTTATTTCTTACACAGTATGGTGCCATGTCCCCTTGGATGTATATCCCTTGGATTCACCTTGTAAATTATATGTTAGTATGATCTTAGGAGTAGACAATGATGATAAAGAGTATTCAAATAAATTTTTTTTGGATTGGATATTTTATTTTATTTTTTATTTATAAAAAGGAAATGTGGGACTATATGAAAGCTTGACAGAACTTAGGGAAGTTCTCCCATCCTTGGATGGAGGTCTGGAGAGACACCCCACTTGTTATCCTCTCTCCTTATAGAGATGAGCCTAGAGGGAAGTCCCCAGACTCAGTTTCTCCTTGTTAGTCTCTCAAGCTCACAGAAAGCCTACAAGCCTCTGACACTTAGTTTCCCCTGCTAGCAGCAGGCCAAATGTTGCCTGTTTTAGGGTTCACTCAAAGTTCACACATCCACTTCACCTTTTGATAATAAAGGAGAACACACTCTATCATACACCTCCTCAACACCAGATGTGAAAACCACCTAAATCCTATTTCCTTGTGCCCCTTGATATCTATGATTTACAACAATCTTTGTTTTTTTCTTTTCTCTACCTCACCTTACTGCTTTAACCCCTATGCTTTTCTCAAATGCCTTTGGATAATTAAACTGCCTGAATCATGAAAAACAATCATTTTGACCTTTATGTATAGCATCAATTCTTGTCACAGCAGCCCCCTACCATAGGGGCAAGCTGACCTTTAAGAAACCTGTAATTTCTGACATATGTGAAAAATGTTCTTTGTTTAACTCTCTATATAAACCTGTACCTATCTCCAAATAAATGAGAGTTTGTACCAGAATACTCCCCGATGTCTCCTTTCTGAATTACTTGTTCCCTAAGAGACAGTGTGGGAGGGTCGGAGACTTACCCCCTGGATGTATCCACTCCACGTGAGTGCCAGCAAGGAAAAACTGACAAAAACCATAGGATAAGAGGGGTAAAACTCCACACAATTCCCATAACCAGAACTCTATATCCCATCCCCTGCCCTGATAGCTTTCCCTCTGAGAGTATGGGCCCAAGGTCATTGTGGGATGCAGAAGGTGTAAAGTCTGGCTTTTGTTATTGCTTCCCCTCTGAACATGGGAATTGGCAGGTTGATCCTTAGTTCCATCCTGTTTCTCTTTCCATAGTGGGGTGAGGCTCTAGGAAAGCAAGACTCAAAGACACATTGGTGGAAAGTATACCCAGGGAAGTCCGGTTGGAATCATGGTAACATCTGAAACATGGTGGTGAAAAAAAGAGTTAATATATAAAACCAAACAAATTATTGACAAATTATGAACCTGGCATATTGCATAATATTTCATATTGCATATTGCAGATGAAAATTTGGATACTTCTGTTTTGTAGATAGTTAGTAGGTCTATTTTAGTTATATTCCAAAGGCCCCATGACTATACTAGTTTTTTTTTTTTTCAGAACCTGATATCTGATATGCAGGTGGACCCAAGTTATTGTCTGGGGAGATGATGTCATGGCTGGAAAAAGGGCTAGGAACATTTTTTTCATGTTATTTGTGTGGTCTTAATATACAAATGTGTTTTCCTTCTCATATCACTACCCAATAAACCTCCTATTGGTTCCTAGATCTCCTCTTTCCAAACTGACACATGCACACACACACACACACACACACACACACACACACACACACACACACACACACACATCTTATGTCTGGCATCAGACTAAAGTGAATGCCTATGCATTTTTCATCAATCTGGACCAGTTTCTTCAAGAACTTGGAATAAATAAATCACCATCTTATAATTCCTTATGAATAGCATCAACTTGAGGTTTCATTCTGCTACTAAGAGTCAGCATATTTCACAGCTTTCAACAGAATAATATCTCTCTTTTCTTCTGAAAACAGGTATGTAGCATTATATAGAGAGAAATACAAGTCTATGTATGTGTTAACTTCATTATTGTTTTAGCTTTTAACCATTCCAGTCCAAGCTGCTTTGTCAAATGTATTATAGATGAAGGTGATTAATCATCTCTGTTTTCATACTCAAGAGAAATGATACAGAGTTAACTTATATGGTGGTCATACAAAAAGTCTCCCCCTATAGTAAAGAAAGTGTGGCAGAATTGTTTCCTTTATCATCTGAAAATTGTTTAAAAAAAACAGACATTTTTTAAATGTGCAGAACAATAATAATACATTTCACTGAACACTGTACTTGCTGCTTAATATTTTTTAATCTATTTTAATCCTCAAATTCAGTCTATGAGATAACTTTATTTTTGTTTTCTCAATGAACAGAGCCTGTTTCTCAATAAACAGATGCTGATGTGACTTCTTCAAGGCCATACACTATCAAATGGCATCAGTGATACTAAAATGCATATTAGCATTTACTAATGTTTAATTTGACTGCTTAACCCACACTGTGGGGCAAAACTAGATAAAACATAATGAAATGCTAGACTGTACTTATTTCAGGACCATTACTCCTCAAGAGGCAGAGTAGGATGACTCAGCCTCCTTTTGGGGAGGGGGAAGTCACTACCATAACTAGTTCATAGTGAGGGTACAGTCCTGAAGAATCCCACATGAGGATGTATAGTGATATCCCTGATGGAAGTGACCAGTGATGGTGGAGAGAGGGATCTATTAGAGGTCTTGGAACCATTGTATCTATGTGGGAATCTAAGAATTCTCTGACTAGGGTCTCAAGTGATTGGGTATTCTGGCAGTGATCAAAAAAGCCACCAGTAAGTGAGACAGTCTCTTGTCCCTTACTAGCTTTTGTAGTCCATTTTTTACTTGAGAAGCTTAGCCATTCTTCCAGTCATTAAAGCACTGAATGTCCTTTATGATATTCAAGCTGTATTAGTTTTATGGGGTTTGGCCTCAAGTTAGGGAAAAATACAGTTAGGATTTCACTGGGGTCTAATAGGTCAACCTTGAGTGTTACTACACTTACTCATTTGGTGATTCTAATAAAGGTTGTCATAAAAACAATAGTTGTCCTTTTGTTGTTAAATATTTTTGTCAGTATATTTCTTGGCCATTTGTATATAGTGGTTCTTGTAAATATTATCATATGGTGACAATAATGCTGATACATTATTGAGACTTAAGAGATTGTCTGTTGTTTTCGATGGGTTATGTTGTTTTCACCGGGCTAGCTTCACGGGTGGGTAACAGATGACCAGGGACTCATGGCTGGGTTGTACGCAATATCTTTTTATTCATGCAGGACGCAGCACAATCTAAGACGAGCTAAGCTAAACTCAAGGTACAGTACTGTAAAACTCACAATGCTGTCTTTATATATACTTGCCAAGTAAGGTGGAAACAGGATGTGACATAGAGAGGGTGGAGAGAAAAGTGACTGGTGAAAATCAGAGTGTGACAAAGAGGGGGCAGATGAGGCAAGAATCCTATCACTGAACCACAAATGCCCTGGAGGGAGGGTGGAACTTGTTAACAGTGGTTATGTAAATAGAATGAAGTGGTTATGTAAATAGAATAGTGTTAAGCAGGGGGGATTTAAACCAAATGAAGCAGAAGGGGTCTCATGCATACCAGTAATTGTCTTACTTTTTTGTGTGTAATTAGTTGAGTACGTAAGTTGAGGGAAGTGAAGTAAGGGGAAGCAGAGGAAGGAGTCTACACCTAAGTAATAAACATTTGATTAGAAAATTAATGATACATTCTTTAGGCTTTCTTGCAAGACTGCAGAGTTTATTAGGTCTAATTCTAATCACAGAAGACTGTTAAACATTTTTATTTTGAGGTATATAGTTGCCCCTATTTTATGGATATGTGTATACCTGTACCCAGTACCTTAGGCCCTAGCCTATATCAAAAGAGTGCACCATCTTAAGTGGAACTAGGTTGTGAGTCCCATGTGTTGGGAAAGGCTTTACCAGATCATTGGAGTTGGGAGGTTGAAATCTCAGGCTTGGTGTCTCTGGCTAAAAACTGAAGTAAAAACACAGTGGCAGCATAACATGATATGGTGGCACTGGTTGTGTTGATTTACTTGAAATCAGCAGAAGCAATATAAAAGGGTCAGGAATTGAGAGGAGAGGTATCAAGAAATACAAGCAAGTTCCCTGAGGTTCCATAATTGGGGGAACTACAGATTTTGAAGAGGATGGGTAAAGTTCCTTGAATTCTTAGAGTTTAAAATAGGTGATTATTATTATAGCAGAGTTATATTAGTGCTTTGTTTTTTCTTTTCCTTTTTTCTTTTAATTCAATGATTAGGATTTACTGTACTCACCATGACCTCACTATGCTATCATCATGTCTTGTAATGCTAATATTAACTATATTTTATCCAGCCCCCGGATTCCCACCTGCAGGGGGTCGTTTCACTAGAGATGAAGCAGGTCTGCAGGTATCTATCTTTCTCTCCCCACTCTCTGTCTTACCCATCTCCTCCCTCAATTTCTCTCTGTCCTATCCAACAACAGCATCAGTGATAACAATAGCAACAACAACAGGTTGATAAAGAACAAGGGCAACAAAAAGGGAAAAATAGCCTCCAGGGACAGAAGATTTGGAGCCCCAGAGATAACCCTGGAGGCAAAAAAATAAATAAATTAAATAAACTCTATTTTAGATAATGACATGATTAGGCCTAAGGATTGTAAGTAATTAAATACCTTTAAAAAGTCACTTTTATATTTTTTTTAACAATTTAGGCCCAGTGTCAAGATTCAATCAGCTTATAAATTTGAAATATCAATCCTTAGACTGAAAAATGCATATACTCAGAACTAAAATAAAAGCAGTTATGGAACACAAAACATTCAATCTGTTTTGCTCTTGACATATTGAATTACTAGTGATTTATAAGATTATAAGGTAATAGAAATACTCCTACTAGTAGTTTCCCACTGTTCTCACCAACAAAGGTCTATGTCCCCACTCCCACATCATATGCTGGACCTGGAAGTCTCCCACCTTCTTGCTCAGGCCAAGTTCTGCTCTGCGTGTTACCTTCTGCTATTATTTCTCTACTTCTATCTTGTTGGACTCTTTGGTGGGGAAGCCTCTTCCCAGGCAAAAACTTTAAAGCTTACCCTCTCTGTTGCACACTAGATTTGGGGGCCCAGAAAAAATGTTCTGGGGAAGTAGGAGTGAGCAGACTGGATATTTACCTGTGTAGAAAGAGACACCACCAAAGGTCAACAAGTGGAATTTATTTCATGCACAAATCCATTTATTGAACAGCAGAGCAGGGTTTATAAGGGGTCGTAGGTGGAAGTGACATGTATACCATATATGGTAGGGAGGCAAAGGGTCTGGGGAGGGTCAGGACTTTTCCAGTAATTGTTGAGCAAGAGATTTAATCAGTTAAAGGGACAAGGAAGCAAGGTTATCAGTAACCAGCAGCCAGAGGGGGTCCTGACAGCAGAGAGAAGATACATTGGATATGATCAAAGGAATGGAATGGGTATGGAAGTATGGAGGGGACTTTCAGGCAAAACAATGACTATGTAGATATTAAGGGAGTGGGCTATTGTGAGGCAAGGAAGCTGATAGGCATGGCAGATCCTGGAGGCTGTGTCCTTCCTTGCTCGACCTCTTAGTAGGAAGTAACTGATAGGATTGGCAGTACCATTCAGGCACCCATCTTTCAGTGGGGGGGTCCCACCAAGATCTAAGGTATCCTCACAGTTTCCTACACCATCTGAGTGAGATCATCCCATATTCATCCTTCTCTTTCTGTCTTATAGAACTTAACCTTATTCATTCCAGCTCCATACAAGATGGAGTAAAGAAAGTGAATTCATGACCAAGGAGAACAGAAGCAACTGGTAGCATTACTCTATAAGACACAGCTATATGCAAATAATGCCAAAGGACATAAATTATAGTGATGCTGTGTATGATACAGCCAATCCTAACAAAGGGATTTTCAAAGTTAACCCAATTGACAAAAATTTGAGTACAGCAATAACTATTACCTTCTTAAACACTAAGAAGCAACAACCTCCCATTTCCTCTATAAAGCCTATATTTTCCCCCTGTACTGGGATCTCTAGGGTGGGGCTTACTGTCCTGCATACTTCTCTAAATTCATACCAAAAGATAGTGCATCTGCTGATCTCAACCTAATCAAAGCAAGGAGTACCACCGCAGGAAGCTTCACATCAAACTGTGTACAGAGACCTCAGACATGGAATATCAACCCTTCAGCCTCATTACTTGGGTATCATTACTTTCCTATCATTACCTTTCATTACCTCATTTACATTTACATTTCCTTTCATTACCACATTACTTTCCTATCATGGTATTCTCTAAATCCATTTCAAGTGGTTCACTTCCTAACAAAGTACCATAACCTAGATGTAGAACAGATCCCATGAGATAGGACCTGGTATTACATGTATCCATAAATTAGGGCAAAATATATACCTGAAAGCAAAAATTCACAATCATCTGCAGTGAGTCAGTATATGCAGCATGCAAGTAGAAAGACCTAAAAGGACACCATAATGTTCATAATGAAATAGTGACTACTTAGACTTAGACACCCTCCTCATCCACTCCCTATTACCCTTCAGTCACTTCAAAGATAACTTTATCAAAGAAAGGACTACAGAAGGTAAATAAGGTCAAGAGACTGGCATACTTTGATGATGACGTTTTAGTCACTATCAGGCCAGCCCATTATCTGGTGCCCTGGTCAGGAGTCCTGAGATTCCCAAACAGACAATATGAGCCTACACCTCTAATTCATTATTACCAGTCACCTCTTTCAGGAACAACACAATTAAACCCTCCGTGGGACCCATAAGACCTTGCCCTCAAAATGGATCAATAATGGTAGAGAATGTTCCATCATCTGAAGGGAGGCTGAACAAAATAATCTATGTTCCTCCTGAGGAAGATGGGTTATGAAATTGGGGCACCTTTGAATGTTCCTACTCATGACTATGGAATGTGAGCTCATATCTACAGGAGTGCAGAGGTCACATAGGCTCCTAAGCTGAACATGGGCTACAGATAAGATGAAATTAATGAGTTTTAAAGTCAATGACATTTATACATCTTTCCAATATTTGGAAGCTACTCTCTTCCCCAATCCAGATTTATAGTCCTTTTTCCAGCCATAAGATCATCTCTCCATGATTACACCTGCATATGATGTCAGGGACTGAAACAAACAAACAAAAATCACTAGTATAGTTATGGGCCATTTGGAGTATAACTACAATAGGCCTACTATCTACAAAACAGAACCCCCAAATCTTCATCAGCACTATGCCAGCCTTTAGGTTCATGATCAATCAATAATTTCTTTGACTCTATATTTTAACACTTCTTTCAGTCACAAGGTTCCTGATGCTACCATGATGCCAACCAGACTTCCTTGGACAGACAACCCCACAAATATGTCCTGGAACCCTGCTTCCCTAGTTTCCAGCCCCATTAGGAAAAGAGAGGGACAGGCTAGTAGTATGAATCTACCTGCCAATGTCCATAATCAGTGAGGAAGCAATTACAGAAGTCAGATCTTCCACCTTCTGCACCCAATAATGACCCTTGTCCCATTCTCCCAGAGGGATAAAGAATAGGAAAGCTATCAGAGGAGAGGATGGGATACAGAGTTCTGATGGTGGGAATTGTGTGGAGTTGTACCCCTCTTATCTTATGGTTTTTCCAATGTTTCCTTTTTATAAATAAAAATTATAGAAAAAAGAAGTGAATTCATCATTCTTAATAGATTAATAGTACTCAATTGTTTATATAAATACTACAACTTTCTCAACCACTTATCCATTGTTGTACACCTAGGTTTCTTCCAGTTTGGGGCTATTACAAATCAGGAACTTGGAGGATATATAGGCTTCTTTGCTAAATATGTACAGGATATATATCCTGGGTCAAATCTACATGGTAAATAGTTAGTTGTATTTATATATTTACTTCAAGTTTGGGAGCCCTAACAGCTTTCTAATCCTATTCTCAACTTTGACACAATCTTCCCAGACAATACTTTTAGATCACATCCATGTATTAGCTATTAGGCTCCAACAAAAATTACCAGTCATGGACCCCTAGAAATACACCTAAAATAGACTTCCTAGATTATTTTCACCCTAAGATACTATTCTCATCTGCTCTATTCCTGATTTTTGGTTCCTGTTCACCACACATGTTGCCCTGATTTATATCTTACTGCACTTCAGCCACAAAGTTGCAGATGCTACTACAATTTCATCCTGACTTCCCTAGACTTATGACCCCATCAGTGTATTCAGAACCTCACCTCTCCAGATCTCTACACAACTAGGGAAATATATTAGTGCTGGGAAATTGTGCCAATGCAGTCACATCTGCCATGTTGTCCCCTCAGGCTACTGCTAGTTCCCTGGAGAGTTGGGAGATTCTCGGAGTGCCTGTTCAGCCATGTTGTGCCCTCAGGACATTGTCTATATCCCCACGATATCTGGAGTGCTCTGGTTACTCCTCCCCCCTCCCATTCCCATGAGAGTTATCATCCTATCCTGGAGTGCTATGGTTACTCCTCCTCATTCCCATTCTCACGAAAGCTACTCCTATAAAAACCCTTCATTTTCCGCACCTCGCTCTCTTGCCCGCACTCTACTCTGGTGTTCAGACGCAGGAAAGGTTACTGTGTGAGGCGGCCATTTTCTCTACCTCCACATGGCCCAACCTGCTTCTCTAACACCCAACTCTGAGGTGCCAGCGCAAATAAAGATTTGTGTTTTCTCTTTGCTCCGGACCCTCTCTCTCTCTTCTCTGCGGCTCACGCAACACAACATCTGGCTCTACAACATCTGGCGCTCAACGTGTCCCGCACTCACGCCCAGCCTGAGGTCCAGAAAAGCCACCCAGACACAGGTAAGTGGCATCCGCCCACCTCTGTGGCCTTGAGTTCCCTCCACCATGGGATTTTTTCCGTTTTATGAGGAGGTGTCCCAGACATTCTATCCTTCTCTCCTGGGACAGGCTTTCGATCTCAGAGATGCTTTAATTTTTGCTACACCATGGGTTCTCATGGCTATATTTACTATTTTCAGGATATGTACAAGGCCTCCTGCCAAAAGGTTAAGTGACCTTGAGGCTGAGATACAGGAGTTAAAGGATATTTGCTTAAGACTTAAACACCCTAAGCAATCTGCAGTCAGCCCCAAAACCGCTGCCTCTGGAGACACGTGTTCGGTTTCTCCTGCGGAAGCTTCCGCTTCCACGACCCCTCCTCCCACTGCCCCCGAAGACACGTGTTCGACCACTCCTTTGACCCCTGCCCCAGCTGTCCCCACAGACATGTGTTCGGCTCCTTCTGCAGACACGTGTTCGGTCCCTTCTGTGGCAGACACGTGGTCAGTTCCTTCTGCTTCTCTGGCCCCGCCCCCTGCTTCCCCTGAGGCTTCCGGTTCTCTGGCCCCTCCTCCTACCACCCCGGTTTTGGCTTCCCCTGAGGCTTCTGCTTCTCTGACCCCAACCCCTGCTGATATGTCATCATTAAGAGACCTTGTGGCTGAGATACGAGAGTTAAAGGATATTTTTTCAGCATTTAAGGACCTTAAACCATTTGCAGCCCACCCCAAGAGCTCCATCCACTTAGATACGTGTTCAGTTTCCCCTGCGGCTACTAAAGCAGTTTCCATGACACCTTCCACTTCCGTAGATCTCTACCCAGTGTCATCGAACCAAATCCACACCTTCCCGGTAAACGTAGCCCCATCTAAACAAAACCCTCCACCGTGGCAGCCATACTCTGCTAAAGCTCTTGAAACACTCAGACAAGCAGTCAGGGATGACGGAATGCACGCTCCAAGGACCAAGTCCGTTTTAAGGAGTTTTTACCACCATCTTAACACATCCCAAGATTGGAAAGATCTGGCTAGTGCTGCACTCCCAGACCCCCTCTACCTACAGTGGAAGGCATACTTCCGCGATGAGTGCTCTAGACAGTCACAGGAAAATAGTAACAAAAAGGTAGAATGGGATTCTGATGCTTTGTTTGGAGAAGGAGCTTATGAATCTGGAGCTCAGCAGGCAGAAGAAAGGTTTCCAACCGGTTATTTTGAACAGGTACGCATCTGTGCTACAAGCATGGGAAAGGGTGACCTCACTCAATGTAGATTCGTCATTTCCCATTAACTCTATTTGCCAAGGCACTGATGAATCATTAGCGAGCTTCATATCAAGGGTGAAGACAAGCTTAGAGAGAAAGGTTTATAATCCTGACATCCTCTCACTACTCCTGTCTGGGAAGGCATGATACCACAATTCCGTCAGGCATGCCTTAATCTTAAACAACTACACCCAGAAATTTGGATTTTAGCAACACAGGAACTTAAATCAGGCAATTATGGGGCATCTGCTATGACACAGGTCTGTGCAGTTACCCCACGTGATCACAATGGGGCCTGCTTTCAGTGCGGTCGCCAAGGACATTGGCGTAACCAATGTCCTGATAAGCTGTGACCACGCCTCCAGTCAGGGAAACCCCGCCTCCAGTTAGAGTGACCATGCCTCCAGTCAGAGCAACCCCGCTTTCAGTCAGGGAGCCAGAGGCCACGTACTGTTTGTCCAAGATATCGTAAGGGGTTTCATTGGAAGAGAGATTGTTGGTCCCAATTTCATAAAGATGGTTTGCCCCTGAATGGTACAAATTCAGGGCCTGAGATTTTGTGGACCACTCCTGTTCTAGAACAAGGTAACCCTTCTATGACAGTAAAGATTGGCAATATTCCTTTTAAATTTTTGATTGACACGGGGGCAGCAAAGACGATTTTAAGGCAAGAAGAGGTTCCCCAAGATTGGGAACTCATCCCTGGAACCAGTGTACATGGAGTAGGAGGGGTGACATAATCATTTCTCACACAAGACTCGCTCATGTGGGAAGACCCGGAAGGTTCTACCTGACACTTCCACCCTTTGGTGCTAACATTAGCACCAACCTATTGGGCAGGGATCTTCTACAATGTCTTGATTTTAGGATATCCACAGATGCCTCTGCAGAGTGTAACACCCATTCCCGCGAGACCAGGTCTAATCAGCACCCCCAATACTAAATGCCACTGTTCGTAGCCAAACACCCATTTAAGCTGGCTTTCTAATGAGCCTGTCTGGGTGGAACAGTAGCCTTTACCTAGGGATAAACTAGAAATTTTAAAAGAGCTCGTCCAAGATCAGTTGTCCTTAGGACACATTCACCATTCTCAAAGCCCATGGAATACTCCTATCTTTATGATTAAAAAGTGCTTGGGAAAATGGCGCCTCATTCAAGATCTCCGTGTAGTAAATAAAACCATGCAGGTCTGGGGCTCCCCCCAAAGGGGTTTGCCTCTTGCTTCTGCAATTCCCACAGGAATTCCAATCATAGCTATTGATATACAAGATTGTTTTTTCTCTATTCCCTTGCATCCACAAGATTGTAAATGTTTTGCCTTCTCTGTTCCTTCTATTAATAACGCCAGCCCTGCTGACAGATTTGAATGGGTGGTGCTGCCCCAGGGTATGGCAAACAGTCCTATAATTTGTCATGAGGCTGTTAAATCTGCCCTTGTCCCATATATTCATAAGGGCCTTAATGGTTTTCATTATACAGATGATATTTTAATAAGGGGAAAATCAGATACAGATCTCTATGCCTTACGTGATTTTCTCATTCCTGCATTAAAGAAAAGCGGCCTTAATGTAGCTCCTGAGAAGATACAGCTTATCCCTCCAATACCCTTCCTAGGTTCAGAGATTTCTTTAACGCAAATTCGTGCCTTAAAACCTAATGTCACGGGGGGGGGGGGTTAGGAAGATGGCGGACTGAGAAGTCGCTAACAGCGAGCACTCTGATCGCATCGTCGGCAACGGTAGGATTTTCCGCCTTTAGCAGGCCAGTCAATAAGGGGTGACACCAAAAAGTGATTACAATTTAATTTGGGTTAAGAATTAGAGTAAAGGTGACATGGACTAGCGGGGCTCCAGACTTCCCAGGTGGCGCCGGGCAAGGCGAGTGCGCCGGGCATTGTCCTCCGCCCGGGAGGGTGGCTCCTCTGCCGGTTGCAGAGCGCGGTGGGCAGAGGACCCGTAGAGAGCACTTTAGCTCGGGGGCTTTCTCTTGGGAGTCTCCAGGGTCCACCAAGACCCTGAGGGCGGATCCAAAGACTTGTTGAGTATAGCTCTCATTGGATCAAAGGACTTGGAGCTAGTTTCCATTTTCGAGAAATCCTTTAAAAAAGTCTGGAGGGGGGGGTTTCCCGGAAGCTGCTAGCATCTGAGCTCCGCAAGCACTCCGCTGAGACAATAGGATTTTCTGCCTTTAGCAGGCCAGCCAATAAGGTGTTCTTAGACACCAAGGGAGTGATTATAACTTAATTTGGTTTAAGAATTAGAGTAGGGAAAAAATTCTTTTTTCTTCCTTTTAATTTTCAAGCATACATCCTTCCCGCTGCTCCTCCCCCACATAAGCAGTCCCTGGGACCAGCTACTAGCAGGATACCCCATACCACCAAACAGGGTATTTTTTTTTTAACTCACTGATACGCATTCGGGAAGTTCCTTACACTGCTCTTTAATTACAACTCTTCTTCTTATCTTCTCCCTTTTCTCTCTCTTATCTCTCTCTCTCTCTTTTTTTTTCTTTTTTTTTTAATCTTGTCATACACTTCTTTCTTCTCTGCCTTTCTGAATTTGTGAATTACTTTGGGGAAGAAATCTGCTACTCCAATGAATGAAGAAAAGAACCCAGAAGAAACCACAAATCAGCCATAAGTAACCATAGATAAGAAAAGTATGCAAGCAATAATAAACTTATTAATCACAGAAATGAAAACAACATTGGAGGAAAGGATTGGCAGTATTAGGGAAACAACAGTTGAGACCCCCAAGGAAAATACTGATTATCTTGAGACAATTAGAGAACTGAAAGCTGAAATAGCTGTAATGAAGAAAGAAGCTGAGGCAAGGGAAAGCAGACTATCAGAAGCAGAAAACAGAATTAGTCAGACAGAGGATGAGTTAGAGAAAACTAAGAAAGAGGTGAAAGAGCTTAAAAAGAGATTGAGAGACACTGAAAACAACAACAGAGACATATGGGATGATCTCAAAAGAAGTAACATTCACATAATTGGCCTGCCAGAGGAAGAAAGAGAGGAAGGGGAAGCAAACATTCTAGAGGAAATAATACAAGAAAATTTCCCAGACCTGAATAACAGAAAGGATATCAAGGTGCAAGAGGCCCAGAGAGTACCAAACAGAATCAACCCAGACCTGAAAACACCAAGACACATCATAGTCACAACGAGAAGAAGTAAGGATAAAGAAAGGATCCTAAAGGCTGCAAGAGAGAAACAAAAAGTCACATACAGGGGAAAACCCATAAGACTTTCTGCAGATTTCTCAACTCAAACTCTAAAAGCCAGAAGGGAGTGGCAAGATATCTATCGAGCCCTGAATGAAAAAGGGTTTCAACCAAGGATAATATATCCTGCTAGACTTTCATTCAAGCTAGATGGAGGGATCAAAACCTTCTTAGACAAACAACAGTTAAAGGAGGCAACTATCACCAAGCCGGCCCTGAAAGAGGTACTAAAAGACCTCTTATAAACAAGAACATCACTATAATACTTGTAATATATCAGAGTAAACAAATTGTTTTTTAGAACAATGGCACTACAATACATTAAATCCATAATATCAATAAATGTCAATGGCTTAAACTTACCCATCAAAAGGCACAGGGTGGGGGGATGGATCAGAAAACATAACCCAACCATATGCTGCTTGCAAGAATCCCATCTGTCACAACAAGATAAACACAGACTTAAAGTGAAAGGATGGAAAACTATCATACAGGCTAACGGACCACAAAAAAGGGCAGGAACAGCCATTCTCATCTCAGACACGATAGATTTTAAATTAAATAAAGTAATAAAAGATAGGCAAGGACATTACATAATGATTAGAGGATCAATCAGCCAAGAAGACTTAACAATTATTAACATCTATGCACCCAACGAGGGACCATCTAAATACATTAAGCATCTACTGAAAGAATTTCAAAAATACATCAATAGTAATACAATAATAGTGGGAGACTTCAATACCCCACTCTCACACTTAGACAGATCAACAAAGCAGAGAACCAATAAAAATACAAGAGAATTGAATGAAGAGATTGACAGACTAGACCTCTTGGACATTTTCAGACTCCTCCACCCCAAAAAACTGGAATACACCTTCTTTTCAAATCCACATAACACATACTCAAGGATAGACCACATGTTAGGCCACAAAGACAGCATCAACAAATTCAAGAGCATTGAAATCATCCCAAGTATCTTCTCAGATCACAGTGGAGTAAAACTAACTTTTAACAACAAACGGAAAATTATTAAAAGACATAGAATTTGGAAACTAAACAACATGCTCCTTAAGAACCACTGGGTCAGAGACTCACTCAAACAGGAAATTCAAATGTTCCTGGAAACTAATGAAAATGAAGACACAACCTATCAAAATATTTGGGACACAGCGAAAGCAGTACTGAGAGGAAAACTTATAGCCATACAATCACATATTAAACACCAAGAAGAAGCCCAAATGAACGACCTTACTACACACCTCAAGGACTTAGAGGAAGATGAACAAAGGAACCCTAAAGCAACCAGAAGGACAGAAATCACTAAAGTTAGAGCAGAAATAAACAACATTGAAAATAAAAGAACCATACAAAAGATCAATGAAGCCAAATGTTGGTTCTTTGAAAGATTAAACAAAATTGACAAACCCCTAGCCAGACTCACCAAACAAAAAAGAGAGAAGACTCAAATTAATAGAATTGTAAACGATGCAGGAGATATCACAACTGACACCACAGAAATCCAGAGAATTCTGCAAAACTTCTATAAAGAACAATATGCCACCAAGCTAGAGAATCTGGAAGAAATGGAACAATTCCTAGAAACCTATGCACTTCCAAAACTGAACCAAGAAGAACTACAAAATCTAAATGCACCAATCACAGACAAAGAAATTGAAACCGTTATTAAGAATCTCCCCAACAACAGAAGTCCTGGACCAGATGGCTTCACAAATGAATTCTACAAAACTTTCAGGAAACAGTTAATACCCATACTTCTTAAGCTATTCCATAAGATTGAAGAAACAGGAATACTCCCTTCCACCTTTTATGAAGCCAACATCACCCTGATACCAAAAGCTGATAGGGACAGAACAAAAAAGGAAAACTACAGACCAATATCTCTGATGCACATAGATGCCAAAATATTAAACAAGATCTCGGCCAACCGGATACAGCAACACATCAAAAAGATTGTTCATCATGACCAAGTGGGATTCATCCCAGGAATGCAAGGCTGGTTCAACATCCGTAAATCAATCAATGTCATTCATCACATCAATAAAAGCAAAGCCAAAAACCACATGACTATCTCAATAGATGCAGAGAAAGCCTTTGACAAAATCCAACACCCATTCATGCTCAAAACTCTACAGAAAATGGGAATAGATGGGAAATTCCTCAAGATAGTGGAGTCTATATATAGCAAGCCTACAGCCAACATCATACTCAATGGAGAGAAGCTGAAAGCATTCCCCCTCAGATTGGGGACTAGACAGGGCTGTCCACTGTCACCGTTACTCTTCAACATAGTATTGGAAGTTCTTGCCATAGCAATCAGGCAAGAGAAAGAAATCAAAGGGATACAGATTGGAAGGGAAGAAGTCAAGCTCTAACTATTTGCAGATGATATGATAGTATACATAGAAAGACCTAAAGAATCCAGTAGAAAATTACTGGAAGTTGTTAGGCAATATAGCAAGGTATCAGGCTACAAAATCAATGTACAAAAATCAGTGGCATTTCTTTATGCAAACACTAAATCTGAAGAAGAAGACATCCAGAAATCACTCCCATTTACTGTTTCAGCAAAATCAATCAAATACCTAGGAATAAAGTTGACCAAAGAAGTGAAAGACTTGTATACTGAAAACTATGAGTCGCTACTCAAGGAGATAGAAACAGATACCAAGAAATGGAAAGATATCCCATGCTCATGGATTGGAAGAATAAATATTATCAAAATGAATATTCTCCCCAGAGCCATATACAAATTTAATGCAATACCCATAAAAGTTCCACCAGGCTTCTTTAAGAGAATAGAACAAATACTACAATCATTTATCTGGAACCTGAAAACACCTAGAATTGCCAAAACCATCTTGAGGAAAAGAAACAGAAATGGAGGCATCACACTCCCAGACCTTAAACTATATTATAAAGCCATCATCATCAAAACAGCATGGTACTGGAACAAAAATAGGCATACAGACCAGTGGAACAGAATTGAAAGCCCAGAAGTAAATCCCAACACCTATGGGCATCTAATCTTTGATAAGGGGGCCCAAAGGATTAAATGGAAAAAGGAGGCTCTCTTCAATAAATGGTGCTGGGAAAACTGGGTTGAAACATGCAGAAGAATGAAATTGAACCACTTTATCTCACCGGAAACAAAAATCAACTCCAAATGGATCAAAGACCTAGATGTCAGACCAGAAACAATCAAATACTTAGAGGAAAACATTGGTAAAACACTTTCCCACCTACACCTCAAGGACATCTTTGATGAATCAAACCCAATTGCAAAGAAGACCAAAGCAGAAACAAATCATTGGGACTACATCAAATTGAAAAGCTTCTGCACATCCAAAGAAACTATTAAATAAACAGAGAGACCCCTCACAGAATGGGAGAATATCTTCACATGCCAGACATCAGACAAGAAACTAATCACCAAAATATATAAAGAGCTCAGCAAACTTAGCCGCAAAAAAGCAAATGACCCCATCCAAAAATGGGCAGAGGAAATGAACAAACATTCACCACAGAGGAGATCCAAAAGGCTAACAAACATATGAAAAACTGCTCTAGGTCACTGATTATCAGAGAAATGCAAATCAAGACAACACTAAGATACCACCTCACTCCTGTAAAAATGGCATAAATCAAGAAGGACAGCAGCAACAAATGCTGGAGAGGATGTGGGGACAGAGGAACCATTTTACATTGCTGGTGGGAATGTAAATTGGCACAGCCTCTGTGGAGAGCAGTCTGGAAAACTCTCAGAAGGCTAGACATGGACCTTCCATATGACCCAATAATTCCTCTCCTGGGGTTATACCCCAAGGACTCCATAACACCCAACCAAAAAGAGGTGTGTACTCCTATGTTCATAGAAGCACAATTCATAATAGCTAAAACCTGGAAGCAACCCAGGTGCCCAACACCAGATGAGTGGCTGAGAAAGCTGTGGTATATATACACAATGGAATACTATGCAGCTATCAAGAACAATGAACCCACCTTCTCTGACCCATCTTGGACAGAGCTAGAAGGAATTATGTTAAGTGAACTAAGTCAGAAAGATAAAGATGAGTATGGGATGATCCCACTCATCAACAGAAGCTGACTAAGAAGATCTGAAAGGGAAACTAAAAGCAGGACCTGATCAAATTGTAAGTAGGGCACCAAAGTAAAAACCCAGTGGTGAGGGGTAGGCATGTAGCTTCCTGGGCCAGTGGGGGGTGGGAGTGGGCGGGAGGGATGGGTCACAGTCCTTTGGTGGTGGGAATGGTGTTTATGTACACTCCTAGCAAAATGTAGACATATAAATCAGTAGCTAATTAATATGAGAGGGGGAAATCAATTGTATGTCTCAAAGTTTCTCAAAAGACAAACTGAATCTTTTTAATATATAGGCTATGTATTTGATATGCGGACTCTCTCAAAAGCCTAGACCAAGTAGATTAGAAGCTTCCAATAGCACAGCTATATACAAGATACTGGATACTGTCCAGCAAACCATAACAAAGGGACTTTTCAAAGTTAACCCAATTAACAAATAATGTGATGATTATATTAACTATTGATTGTCTTTTTGAACCCTAAGACAGCAGGAACCTCACATCTTCACTATAGAGCCCCTACTTCCCCCAGTCCTGGAACCCTTGGATAGGGCCCACTTTCCCGTATGCATCTCCCAATCCAAACCAAATAATATTGCATCCGCCGATCACAACCTAACCAAAGCAATGATTGCCACCTCAACATGCTTCACCTCAGACTGTATCCAGAGACTTCACGTGTGGAATGACAACCCTTCAGCTTCATTACTCGGGTGAGACCTTTCCTTTAATAGTACACTCTAATTTCATCTCAGGTAGTTCACTTTCTAACACTTCACAGGCGGTGAAGCAGGTCTACAGGTATCTTTCTCTCCCTCTGTCTTTCCCTCCTCTCTCCATTTCTCTCTATTCTATCCAATGACCACAATATCAGCAATAACAACAATATAATTACAACAAGAACAACTAGGGTAACAAAAGGCAAGATACAAAAAAAAGGGCATAAGATAGTTCCCCCTTCCCTACACCTTAGAGTCTTTGTTAAAAGATACGGTCTTTTTCCCCATGAATCACCCAGGACCTTCCACATAAACGGCTGACTACTATGACAAGTAATATAAAATATAATCATAAATGAATAGGAAAGATACATCCCCCAATACTCAGTTGGTCAAGGCACCAAACCTCTTTTTCTATAAAGCATTCAAATCAGATGCCCTGCTAACCACGAGAAGCAGATTGTTTATGTTTCTTCCACAGGAATCTCAGAAAAAAAAAAAACATCTGGACCCCTGCACACCCTGACATCACCCACTAGATGGCACGACTACAGTGGCACACCCCCCGAAACCCTAGATGTCACCTGATGCGATCTGAAGAATCTGATTCACAGACTCCAAGGACAGAACCTTTTTACTGCCTTTCTGCCTTTCCTGCTTTTGCTTTGACCTGCCACGTTTTGGCGGTTCCAGCTCACAATCTACAGAAAAGCAGAATTCCAGAGGCTAACCTTCCTCATGCAGCATTTCATCCCCTGCCATTTCTCCCCTTAGTCACCTACTTTGGACTGAGACTTCTATCGGACTTGCTGGTATACCCTTTGGACACTTTAGACAATTTTACAGCAGCTTCCTTCCCTTCACATTGCTGGTTTTTCATAGACTGACCCTGAGTAGTTCTTAGACTTTACACACTGTTGCCCTGGGCATTAGATAAAAGGAAATGGGGAGATGCTGGGAAATTGTGCCAATGCAGTCACATCTGCCATGTTGTCCCCTTGGGCTACTGCTAGTTCCCCTGAGAGTTGGGACATTCTCGGAGTGCCTATTCAGCCATGTTCTGCCCTCAGGACATTGTCTATATCCCCACGATATCTGGAGTGCTCTGGTTACTCCTCCCCCCTCCCATGCTCACGAGAGTTATCATCCTATCCTGGAGTGCTATGGTTACTCCTCCCTCTTCCCATTCTCACGAAAGCTACTTCTATAAAAGCCCTTCTTCTGCACCTCGCTCTCTTGCCGGCGCTCCACTCTGGTGTTCAGACGCAGGAAAGGTTACTGCATGAGGCGGCCATTTTCTCTACCTCCACATGGCCCAACCTGCCTCTCTAACACCCAACTCTGAGGTGCCAGTGTGAATAAAGATTTGTGTTTCCTCTTCGCTCCGGACCCTCTCTCTCTCTTCTCTGTGGCCTACGCACTACAACATCTGGCTCTACAACATATTAGCAGGATGGGGTTATGGATTGACCTGTTAACACTATGTTCATCAAATAAGCTGTTACAGAAGTCATACCTTCCACTTTCTGCACTGCAAAAAGAGCTTTGCTTCATATTTTCAGAGATGGATAAATGTTAGGGGAAAATGACCAGAGGATTTTGAAATCCAGAGAGAAAGAAGGAAAAAAAAAAGATGTTCAGAAGTAATAACAGGTGTAGGTTTGACTTAGAAAAAGAAGTCAGGATATTAGAAAAATAGGTAAATATATATATAAATATTGATAGATAGTTACAGAGATAATAGTCAAACCTTATCTATGATCTTAGAAAACTAATGCAGTTTTCAGTGGAGAAAATGGGGACACAGAACTCTGGTTGTGGGAACAGTGTGGAACTGTACCGCCAGTACCTTAAAATTTTGTAAGTAAATATTAAATCACTAATAAAAATCAACTTTTAAAAATACAATGAAATAAGCATGGGTTTTATAAGTTTCTTATAAAATACTCACTTCTATATATTTCCCTAATTTCTGCTGTTATGTAATTACTTTAATGAAAATTTTCTGATTTGGCATCTTCCTTCTACCCACCCTTTTGATAAAAATCTGAAAATCTTTATGGATTCTTTTACAGTTCAATTATGCCAGGCTAGCATAGCTGGAGAGAGAAGAGATCAGGAACTCGTGGTGGAGTGGGAACACAAATATTTATTCATGGGGACACCCCAGAGTTGGATTTGAGTACTGTGGGTTTAGGCCACATGGAAGTAGCAAAATGGCTGCTTCTCACTATGCACTCCAGCCCTTCTCCAGGTCGGGACATGGAAGAGAAAGAGAGAGAGAGAGAGGAAACAGAAGTGACTTTTATAGGAGAATTCCAGAAGTGGAAAGTCAGGACAGAATTGGCTAAGAAATTGGATGGAGAAAACAAGGCACGCTTGGAAGATATAAAGCTTCCATAGCAATGGGTGCTAGGGTTTTAGCTGGCAGGAAAGGCGATACTCTGAGTGGGTAATGTGGTGTCGGAGGAGTCATTTTTATTTTATTTATTTGTTTTAGATATTTATTTATTTCCCTTTGTTGCCCTTGTTGTTTCATTGTTTTAGTTATTGTTGGTACTGATGTTGTCATTTTTGGATAGGACAGAGAGAAATGGAGAGAGGAGGGGAAGACAGAGAGGGGGAGATAAATACAAACTCCTGTAGACCTGCTTCATCACCTGTGAAGTGGAGGAGTCATTTTTAAAACAAGGCAGAAGACTGATATGTAAATAATAATACTCGCATATAAATATGGTTGTTTGTGGGTCCTTCCTAACTCAACCACATCTGTACAATATTACAACACCTCCCCCTTTCTTTTTATCTAGTGGCCATAGTATCAGGAAATTTAGAGTGGAGCAGGCTTACATGTTTTTTTAAGGAATGTCAGGCTCCAGTGGGAAGATGCAGGATGTTTCTGTGGGGGAGGGAAGACTTACACAGCTGCCAACCTTGTGAGATTTATGTGTCCTCCCTCTTTTGCTCAACCCCTCTGTAGAGAGAGAGAATTACCTGGAGGGACTCATCTCATAGGTTAGCTCTCCCAGGCTCCACAATCTACTCACAATATTCCTGCATCTTTCCCTTGTCTTCTTATCTAATTGTCCCATTTAAATGGGCCCATGTCTGTAAAATACTCCATTTCGGTCAGGGGAACAGCAGTGTAGGGGTGAACAGAAACATTTTGGGCAGAAACCTGAATGATATCATGCAGGTGTTTTTAGAAAGGACTGGAATAAGACAGGGAGTGATAAGTAAGAGTAGCAAGAGACAGCGTGAGACTGAAGAGAGGCCTGGTAGGTGGAGAGGGGAGTTGCCAGATTGGTGAAGGAGGTGCTGCCTGATAGGCGGAGGAGTCCCCACTCTTCGGGCCTGATAGGCCGCGGGGCAAGAGGGGTGATCTGGCATTACAAAGTCCTGAGACAGCTGGATACAAGGTCCACGGACTGCTACAGTCAGTCCTCGAGAAGTCCAGCAGTGTAAAGGAAGTGTCCAAAGGTGTACCAGCAAGTCCAATAGAAGCCTCAGCCGAATGCCAACAGACAGGAGAAGAAATGCCGCATGTCTATCTCGATGGGGGAGGTCAGCCACTGGAAATTTGCTTCTGTAGAGAGTGAGCTGGAACCGCTAAACAGTGACAGGTGAAGCAGAAGGAGGAAGAGCAGACAGCGATTGTCGAGGGAAAGGCAGTAAGAAAGCTCTGTCCTTGGAGTTTGTGAATCAGGTTTTTTAGATTGTGTCAGGTCACATCATGGTTTACAGGGGGTGCACTGTAGTGCCATCTAATGGGCAATGTCAGAGTGTGCAGGGGTCCAGATGGTTTTCCAGGGATTCCTGTGAAGGAAACACAAACAAATCAGCTTCCCATGGTTAGCACAGCCTCTGGTTTAAATTTTTATAAATATTAAAGGAAGTTTAATGTGGTTGGTACCTTAGCCAACTGAATATTGGGGGTATGTATACCTCCTTTTTTTCTTTACTTAATTGGGCCTAGGTGTTTGGTGGGCCTTCTCAACAATTGTTTGTCTTTGGTGGTTGTAAGGGATGTCTATGGCATGGGTGATGTTATAAAGGCAAAAAGTCTTTAAATTGTTGGCTGACAAAGGCAGGCCTATAGTGGCAAAACGAGATACACCAGTTAAGTGTAGAAAAATATGTGAATGTTGTAATTTACATAAGTTTTATATAGGGAAGTTTCTTATATAGTTTAATATCTTACATATGAGCAGATGCTTCTTCATGTGAAGGCTTTGACATAGTTGTAATAAATTACTTATGAAGAAAAAAAATTTTAACAAGTTAGTAGTTTACTATAATTTATAACTCAATGATTATAATGAGTTTAATTGTCTATAATTTTGTTTAAAGGTCATCTTATGTGACTTCGTGTAGCAGTCTCTGTACAGCAGGATATTCAGACCAAATTTAGATAAAATATATTAATTTTTAACTATTTTTTTACTTTGGACTTTAAGCAAACTCAGGTTACTTAGAGAGTTAACACATGTTAGTGGCAATGTTTTTTTTAGAACATTTACAATGTCAGATTGATGCCAGATTTCCTGTGGATTAATTTCCACAAGATTAGTTTACAGGGCATTTGGGGGACCTCCAAAATGTCCTGCATAGAGAATTTGTATTTTAATTTTGGAGATGATAAATTGTCACGTTGAATATTTAGACTTTTTCCTTAAATACTCAGTTACTTTAGCAAATTAATTTTCCCTTTATAAGAAATTTGTTGAAAACTCCTTCATTTAACTCTGCCTGGTAAGAATGTAGCTTCAAAGTTACACTTTTAACCACTAAGTTAATGCTTACCAAACTTGAAACACACACATAAACATGTAGTTTGTAACACACAAGAGGAGAAAAACTTTTGTTATGAAGATATAACACTTAAAACACAAATTTAGATCTGTACTGTCTTAATTGAACCATCTTGACTCAAATAGGTTAAGACTAAACATTTCACATTTATACCAAGATTAAAAAAACATCAAAAGAGAAAAAAACAAAATTTTTGGACTGTTTCTGGACATCTCTAGAAAACATGGCTGCTCCCAGCATTTTTATATAAAGTCAATTAAGTTTCAGAGTACTCTGAGCAAAATGGGTTGTACAAAATATTTTAGTCATTCAACTCACTCAAATAAAATTTTTTAGTCATTCAACTCACTCACTCACAAAATACAACTGGCTAGTCATAGCATATGATATTCAGAAAAGGGGGGAGAGAAGGCTCTGTGAACCAGATTTTTTCAGATACCACCATGTCATATTATGGGTCCTGGGGTGTGTCCTGCAGCCAGTCCTCTTTCAGTGTTTCTTGTTCCTCAGGGATAGCAGCATCATGTGGGTATTGCCCAACATGGTGGGCAGGAAGCCAGACAGGGTTTGAGTAATCCTGCAGAAACACGTATACAAAAACCCTCCCCATGGTCAATAGTGGGTCAGGCTCTTTCCAAATTTTATCGAGTGGGTCTTTCCATTTGACCTTAATAGCTGGGAGGGTGGATGGTGTTTGCCAATGAAGAATAATAGGAGGTTGGTTCAAATTTTTGTAAATATTTAAAAGATTTAATGTAGTTAGTGTTTTTTCCAGCTGGGAACTGAGGGGTATATAACCCCTTTTTCCTTATTTAATTGAGCCTTAATGGTTTTATGGGCTCTCTCAACAATGGTTTGTCCCTGTGTATTATAGGGAATGCCTCTAGTATGAGTAATGTTCCAGAGGGAACAAAAGTCTTTAAATTGCTTGCTGCTAAAATCAGGGTCATTGTCCATTTTAAGCTGAAGATGAATGCCCATTACAGAAAAACAGGATAGCATATGGCTTCTAAGATTTTTTTAGCTTTTTTCAGTCTGAGCTGTTGTCCACATAAATTTAGAAAAGGTATCAATTGAGACAAAAACTTTTTTTTTTTTGCCAAAGTTGGGTAAGTGGGTGACATCAGTTTGCCAAAGATCATTGGCTTTTAAGCCTCGGGGGTTAACCCCAAGTGTTTTACCAGCAGATGTCTTGATTAGACCTGAACAAGAGGAACATGTAGCAAGAATATGTTTCAACTGTGTCAGAGGAATATCAGGAAATCGAGCTTGAAGGCCTTTAAGATCAATATGGGTTAGGGAATGAAGTAAGCAGGATTAGAGACAGAGGCTAGAAGAATTCCTGTGGAGGTGAGGCAATCAGCTACAGCATTCCCTTCAGACAGGGGACCAAGATGAGGGCTGTGAGAACAAAGTTGTTAAACATACAGTGGTTGAGTTCAAGAACAGAGCATAGAGGCAATTTGAATTAAGAGAGGAGAAAGTGGGTTGTCATCAATTCTCACATAAGAGCAAACAAGCCATGGAAGTAAGTTAACAGTATACACATTGTATGGAAGAAAGGCATGGAGCTGAGCAAGCAACCCACTTGACTCCCTCTTGAAGGTGGGGCTGAGGGTTTCCCTATGCCTAGTTTAAATTCATGTTTAAATTACATTCTCAGGGGCATGCCATTTCTATGAGACTGAGACCAACAATCTTTTCTCAAATGAAAACCTTTCTGTCATCTAGGACAAGATGTTCGGGGCCTCTGGTTCCCTGACTGAAAGTGGGGTCACAGTTTATTTTCTGAATATTGGTTAAGCCAATACCCTTGGTGACCTCACTGAATGCAAGCCCCCTTTTTCTTATCTAGGGCAGCTGCTAAGGCCTGTATTATAATGGTTGCCTGATAAAGAGCTTGATCCAATCTCCTGTGTCATTAAAATCCAGGTGTCTGGGTGTTTGTTTTGAAGACTGAGGCATGCCATCCCAGACAATAGAATGCAGGAGAAAATGGGCATCAGGATCATAAATCATTCTCTCCAAACCTGATTGGACCCTGGTAATGAATTTAGCTAGGGATTCATCAGGTTCTTGGTGAAGGGAGAGAATAGGGGCTGAGGCCACTCCCATGGGGAATGTTAACCTCTCCAATGCTTGTAATGTGCAGAGGCATACCTGATCAAAATAACCAGATGGAAACTTGGCCTCTGCCTATTGGATTCTGGTTCCCAAACGACCCTTTCCAAACAGCACCTCAAAATCCCACTAGGGTTGATTCTGACAATTTCTCTGGGATTGCTGTAAAAATTCATCTCCAAAAAATGCCTCCCATTGATGAAATAGTGGGTCTGGGACTGAAGCATGAGATATGTCCCTCCAGTCTTGGGGGGTATTAAGGTTCTGAAGAAGTCCTTGTAAAATGGATCTGGTTCATGGAGCATGAACTCCATCCTCCTTAATTTCCTGGGGCAGTTCTGTAAGATCTGTGGAGGAATATGGGTACCATGCCCGAGGTCTCTGTCTATTGGAAGTAACATTTACCAGGAATGTATGGACTTGCTCCAGAGGAAAACTTTATTGCAAAGCTGGCAAAAGTATTCTGTGTCTGATAGCAGCATAGCGGCGGGGGAAGGGGCCAAAGAAGTGGTGACGGCAGCCAGACACATGTCTATCAAAACACCTCTGGGCAAAATTGCAGGTGGCTTAGGGTGGGTCAGGATCAATGCAGCCTTTTCTTTCTCTAGAAAACATGTATGGTGCTAGGTAAGGAGAATGACCATGTCCTTTAATTCTTGGATCACAGTCTCAAGGTCCCTTAGCCATTTGGGAGTGTGCCCTGCATATCTCCTGAAAGCTGTGACCATGGTCAAGAGGATACAAGGTGTGGCCCCAAGCAAAATGTCCCAGAGATATAAAAACTGTCTAGATAAAAAGAGTAGAGGATTTGGGAACCTCTTCATGAGAAGGAAGGTCAACCATGGCAGTGGGGGTCTCAGAGAAATAAGAGGGAGGAAAGGAAGAGCAGTGCCTTATTTAAAATGAGGCTGCAGAGAGCCAATTGGCTGTATACTTATCTGGGTGCTGAGCAGGTTAGGTCCCACATTGGTGCGCCATGATTCTGGGCTAGCTTTGCCAGAGAGAGAAGAGATCAGGAACTTGTGGCAGAGCGGGAACACAAATCTTTATTCATGCAGATGCTCCAGAGTCAAGTGTGAGCATAGCAGGTTTAGGCCACATGGAGCTAGCAAAATGGCCACCTCCCACTATGCTTGCCAGCCCTTCTGCAGGTTGGGACGCGGAAGAGAAACAGAGAGAGAGTGGAAACAGAAGTGAATTTTATAGGAGAATTCCTGAAGTGGCAAGTCGGGACAGAATTGGCTAGGAAAGGGGGTGGAGGAAACAAGGCACTCTGGGAAGGTATAAAGCTTCTGTAGCAATGGCTACTAGGGTTTTAGCTGGCAGGAAGGGGTGATACCCTGAGGGGGTAATGTGGTGGCAGAGGAGTCTTTTTTAAAACAAAG
The DNA here is from genome assembly GCF_950295315.1 of Erinaceus europaeus. Lineage (NCBI taxonomy): Eukaryota > Metazoa > Chordata > Mammalia > Eulipotyphla > Erinaceidae > Erinaceus > Erinaceus europaeus. The sequence continues at coordinate 198,749,670 of NC_080162.1, forward strand.
CAGAAGATTGATATGTAAATAATAATACTCACATGGAGATATGGTGGTTTGTAGGGAATTAAACTGCAAAAAGGAAGAGAAGATTTGAGCTCAACTATGATGTATTCTTTAACATGTTCACAGGACCTATTAAAACTATTCTCAGTGCCTTGAAATAGTGAGTGAAGAAAGCAGTCAGTTTTCTCATGGACAATTTCTAAAACTGAAAAACAAAAGAAACAGAGGTGTTTAAGTCAGAGAATGTCACTGATAAACAATAGAGGTGTCAGAGCACTTGTAATCACCAGTCAAAATAATTCAACATAACACTTATTGAAGTGGATTACTGATCACTAGTTTGATATCCAGAACTACAGATGTCCTATGCTCACTTTTCTGTAGAATTTAACTCCCAAGAGAGTTATCTATTCCTATTATAATGCTCACATTTTAGCATAACTTGTACTATACTCTCCTCTGAGACTCATTTTTTTATAGGGTAACAAATGGAGGCAGAAGTTTTGTTTACCTTTTTTGTTCTTCTAGGTAAACCTGCATCACATTTTCATCTAAATACCATAGAATTATCTTCAATTCAAATCTATCCTTACTAATTCAGTTTTTATAGAAAAAAAGAATAACTCCAGAGCATAGACTAAAATTAGGTACAGCTTTATCAATAAGTCTATCAGAACATCAAAGTAAATAATAAAAGTGCTCTTTAAAGACAAAGTGTATGTGCTTCTATGAAGAGGTTGTAGGTATACAACTTACCCTTCATTGAGTCAGTCTTTAAATAAAACTAATACATTGTTGGTATGCATGAGACCCCTTCTGTTTCATTTGGTTTAAATCCCCCCTGCTTAACACTATTCTATTTATATAACCGCTGTTAACAAGCACCTCCCTCCAGGGCATTGGTTCAATCCCCACTGTTTCATGATATGTTTTTGCTCCACCCCCCCCTCCTTGTCACACGCTGATCCCCTCTTTGTCACACTCTGATTTTCACCAGTCACTTTTCTCTCCACCCTCTCTATGTCACGCCCTGTTTCCACCCTACTTGGCAAGTATATATAAAGACAGCATTGTGAGTTTTAGAGTACTGTACCTTGAGTTTAGCTTAGCTCGTCTTAGATTGTGCTGCGTCCTGCATGAATAAAGAGATACTTGCCTACAGCTCAACTATGAGTCCCTGGTCGTCTGTTACCCGTCCGTGAAGCCAGCCCGGAGAAAACAACCTAACCCGTCGAAAACGACATATGGCGCCCGAACAGGGACTGAAATAAACCCTGAAACATGGACCGGCTTCAACGTGGGACCCTACCTACCCATCGTCCAGATAAGTAAACTTGGCTACCCATCCACCATGGGTTGCCTTTCTACTTATGAAGAGGTTTGCCAAAGCCTCTACTGTTTCATCATGAGACAGTTACTCTGTCTCTGGAACATTTTGCTCTGGGCCAAACTTTGTTTCCCTGACCGGGAACTTTGGTTTCTTATGACGGGGATCATAGAGCTTGGGAGATGCATGGAGATTTCTCCTTGGACTTTCTGGATTCCCTCTCCCATGTTTCCTGAGGAAAAGGACTACATTTTGCTCCGGGCCACAATTTGGTTCTTTATGACCGTGATCGTAGACCTTGGGATATGCATGGGGATTTCCCCTGGGACTTTCTGGACTTCTTCTCGAATGTTTCCCGTGGAGAAGGACTACTCTAGTTTGAGGAGCATTCTCGAGTATCCTGGCAGTTCCCAAGTATGGAGACACGTGGTTAGTTCTACTCTCCTGATTGGATTCTTTCTTCGATGGGAAGACGCTTTTAAAAATGGGTGCCTGAAGCAATCCAGCAGGAACAGTCAGAAACACCCTAAATGGAATTTCGAGGACCTTTTTGGACTAGGTCGCCCTCCGGGGATTCTTAATCCTACATGGTGAGATCTTGATAATCTGGTTCAAGTTGCGTTTCATAAGAGAATGATTTGAATGACTGAATTTTTGCTTGACATTGACTTAAAAAAAATAAAATGCTGGACGCAGCCATGATTTCTAGAGACATCCAGAAACAATCCAAAACATTGTTTTTTCCCTACTATGATTTCTCTTTTATGTCTTGACATGAATCTCAAACGTTTAATCCTGAAAACTGTATGAGTTATGGGTGGGGCAGATAGTGCAATGATTATGTTAATTATTCTCATGCCTGAGGATTTTAACTGGTTCTTCTGTTTACCTTTCCACATTTTATTGAGTTTAAACTGTTTAAACAACCTTAAAATCATACTAGAAAGGACTTCCAATTATAATGGAGTTATCAATTATAGTAAACTTCTAATCTGCTACAAGTTTTGTTTGACAAGTAAGTGAATTTCAGCTGTCAAAGTCTTCACATGAAAAAGCATCTACTCAAATGAAAATTTCTGGAAATCCATTTGGACCCCTGTTCTCTGACATCGCCCCCGGAAACCAATGAGGAGACCTGGCACGACCTGAAGAAACAGATTCACAGACTCCAAAGATCACTCTCTACAGAAAAGCAAAATTCTGGTGGCCAACATTCCCCATCGAGACAGACGTGCAATGTTTCATCCTCCGGCATTTTCTTCTGTGGTCAGCTACTTTGGACTGACACCTCCATCGGACTTACTGGTACACACTGCTGTGTTTCTCAAAGACTAACTTCAGCCAATTGCCTTGAAACTTTATAGACCATGTCCCCTCGCCTGCAGGCTCTGTCCCAGAGGCAGAAAACTCCCCCTCCTTATTAGGTTATGCCCACAGAGGCATGAAGCACCCCAAGAGGCAAGAGATGCCCACAGAGGCAGGAAACGCCCTTTGAGGCAAGAGATGCCCCCAGAGGCATGAAGCGCTCCCAGAGGCAAGAAATGCCCTTTCACCTGCTAGGCCTTGCCCTTTGAGGCAAGAAACGTTCCCCTTGGCATCACACTGGTTATTGCTGTTCGCCTATTTTGTTTTCCATGTCTTATGCCAGTTCTTTTGAAAACGCCTGTACGATATACGTTTCTGTTCACCCCACAATGGCCATTAGTTAAAAAGAAAGGGGGAATTGTTGGTATGCATGAGACCCCTTCTGTTTCATTTGGTTTAAATCCCCCCTGCTTAACACTATTCTATTTATATAACCGCTGTTAACAAGCACCTCCCTCCAGGGCATTGGTTCAATCCCCACTGTTTCATGATATGTTTTTGCTCCACCCCCCCCTCCTTGTCACACCCTGATCCCCTCTTTGTCACACTCTGATTTTCACCAGTCACTTTTCTCTCCACCCTCTCTATGTCACGCCCTGTTTCCACCCTACTTGGCAAGTATATATAAAGACAGCATTGTGAGTTTTAGAGTACTGTACCTTGAGTTTAGCTTAGCTCGTCTTAGATTGTGCTGCGTCCTGCATGAATAAAGAGATACTGCCTACAGCTCAACTATGAGTCCCTGGTCGTCTGTTACCTGCCCGTGAAGCCAGCCCGGAGAAAACAACCTAACCCGTCGAAAACGACAATACATATAGTTTATTGACAGTTTATACAGCAATTAGAATGCTTATGTTTTATAGAAAAGTCGATAACTGCCTGCATTTGGTTTATTTCAACAGGCTCGGTTACACACACACACACACACACACACACACACACACACACACACACAAGAGTATTTAACTCTCTGACCTGTGATGCAAAAGATTAGAAAGCAAAGATGAGAAAGCATGAATGACAGCTCAGAAATATGCATAATGCAACTGAAAGGGGTCTCTCTTGCTTAACAGGTAGTGCAATGACATTGATACAGAACTTTTTTTGGAAATAAATATGCTTTTTTAAAAAAAATACTCAAGTGAAGCTAGTTTCTGATTTTCTAGATTGTCTTCAGCTAGGGCAGATTGTATAGTATTTGTATATCTCCACCTTTATTCTCATCATGTGTAGTGTTAACCGGTACTTTGTTTTGCGCACACACACACACACAATCAGACTCTGAGTCTCTTAAGATTAAGAATTATACTTTTGTTTTAAATCACAGACTCCATCATATATTTGACACACAGTTGTTATTTAGTAAATTTTCTCAAAAAACTTTAAATGATAATAGGCAATTCCAAGAGTATGTGTCATGTCTGCGTATGTGTGTGTGCTCCACAAACAAATCATTAGAAGATAATGTTTCTAAGGCTAGCTGCAGTTACGTTTAAATAAAGGTAATGTACAAAATATATAGCCCTCACATAGAAATACTGTCTTTTTCTAAGTATCTGGGTTATTTACAATAGCAGACTTACCTAATTCTCCACTCTGATTAAAGCTTGGATACAAAGAACATATCATTAGCCCTTGCTGAATCATCTACAAGGCTTTCTTCAATGTATTTCAACCCTGTCTGTCTGACAGAGGATCAAAGATGAAGCAAACACATAACAGGGAGGAAGGGGGAGACGGGGGTTGAACAAGCCTATTTGGAAGTATCCTGAGAAGCCTTGCAGTACTGAGAATGTCTAACACAATTTAAACATGAAGTTGATTTTATTTATGTACATTTGAAGCCCTTACAGTGGGACCTTGAGCTGACTTTGTACCTTGCCCTGCTTCAGGTCCTGAGTTTTGAGCCCCAGGACATTATGAGAACACCGGTAAGATAACCAGGGAAGCTCTAGAGGTGGAAGAGGAATGTTGGCATGTCTTTCCTCACTCTTCCAAAATAATGAAAACATGATGTTTTCAAGTGTCCACTTGAAACAGTAACCTGAATGTTTTGAGATGCTGAGTACAACCTCGTGTTTCCCATTAAAAAATTAGCCTTTGTTATGTCTAATACCTGCCAGGTCCCCCACATGGTATTCAAAGATTTGGGAAATATTATCCTTTGCCTTTTGATATCTACCACCACTTTTTAGAATGTTTTTAGTTGGGAAGATTTACTATAACCCATCAGTGTTCTCAAAGCCATGTTTAGGTGTAGACTTTCTGAAGATGCTTGTAGCACTGGCATTGGATACTTTATGGTGACATATGAGAGAAATGTGTCAAGAGTGTCTCTCCAAATTACATACAAGATGAAATATCCTTCCAAAAGTCATCAATTCTGTTGAAAAACAACAGCAAACAAACAACACAAAGCCACTTTTCTCTGTTAACTTATTTCATTCCTTAATTCTGTATTCTAACTGATGGACTTTCTTGACATTATAAATCCAGAGCCAGTAATTAACAGCCACAGACTATAAAAAAAAATACTTTGCTTTTTCCTGGTGACCAGAATGATGGTGGAAACAATAAGATCATGTAAGTACACAAACATACCACCAGCAACCATTAAAGTGAAATGAAGTAATCGATAAAATGAGATATTTAAAATTGATAGAAAAAAAACACTGAAAATGCAAGGCAAAAAAAGAAAGGCAGAATGAAAGAGAGAGCGTAGTTATTAAGGATAATATGTGTGACATGAAGAAACTAGCCAAGTCACCTGTGAACCAGAGTAAAGACACTAGGGTATGATGTCTCTGACGTAAATAATAAAACATAATAATAAGTTCTGACTTTCTCCTTAGGCTATGTTAACTTCAACTTTACATTAGATTAATGTTAATTTTTCACCTTCATGATTATTATGACCATGAAGGCCTCCTTTGTCATGTTTATTCATCTGTCCAGTTTCCCCAAAAACAGCAAACATTTTCCCCTGTCCCATTTGCTTTTCCTAAGCTCCCTGAAGATTAGATGAGATATACACCATCCTTTACCTAGAAAGGAAAAAAAAAGTTCATAAAAGCTAAATGATTTCCCAACCTCACAAAGCAAATGCAGGAGGAATTAGAATCCCTATCT